>NC_060282.1:49322313-49381664 GCF_021613505.1 Equus quagga
TATGTCCTTCTCCATCTCCATCTCCAATCCATATCCATGTCTATCTGTACCGTATGTCCTTCTCCATCTCCATATCTATATCTACACCTGTATCTTTATGTTTTCACTCGTCTGTACTTTATTTCAACATGGCTGTTTAAAAGGCAATAGTCTAGTTTTTTATCAATATTTTTTAAGATTGTGAAAATAAAACCTGTATATAAAATGTTAGACTTAGAAAATTAGAAAAAATTAGTCATAACTATTGAGCTAAAAGAATATTTTAAATTATAGTATATAATACTATATAAATTGTCTAGAATAGTCATAATGTACTGTAATTTATACTAGAACTTTAGAATTGTAGCGATACAGCATTAAACGATCATCTCTTGTATTTCTTAGGCAACATTCTTTAAGCAGAAAGAAAATACAGTAAACTGCTGGTGAATCTATAAAATTTTAAGTAAATGGACTAAAAAATGTGAAAACTTTCATTGCTCTGAGCTGAGTCATACTGAACTCTTTCAATGTATGAAAGTCCTAAATGATATGTTAATATAGAGATCTATGATGTATATACTGTGATAACAAGGTCAAGGGTTTGTGCTGTTAAAGTAATAATTACATCAGTGATGCATGCTTATCGGCAAATTCGGGCCTAGCCTTATGTAGTTTGTGATCTAAGCCTAGGTAATCATGTCTAGAAAGGATAAGAGAGTATATATTTTGTGTAGCCAGTTTTACATGTGCATGCGCACACACACACACACGCACACGAATATAATCTCCAAATAAATGCATACATGATTTAAACACGAACATTTGTCAAGGCACACAAAGATTTCGGCTGTGAAACAGATAATAAACCCATAAAGTTTCCATCCAATCCAGGTTTGAAAAATATATGCTTCACTGTAAAGACTGTTTGTCTCCTAAACAGATTTGGTTTTTTTGAGATTCCTCAGAGCTCCATGTCCTGGACCACAGTTGGCATTATCGATCTTTTTTATAGCCATTCTTATGGGTGGTTAATAGTGTCTCATTGAATGGTTAATTTTGTTTGTTTTTGTGTTTTTATCTTTTAAATATTTATTGTGGAAATTTTCAAACACACGAAAGTAGAGAGAACAGTATAGTGAACCTGATCTTCCCAACATGTAGCTTCAACAATTTTCAGTACATTGCCCATTTTGTTTCATGTATGTGCCCACCTACTTGCCCCCCGCTTCCCCTGACCAGGTTATTATGAAGAGTATCACAGACATCAGGACTGTCATTCTTTAGCTGTGGCATACTATGTACTATGCAGGTGCCGGAGGCTGTGTTTTTATGTTATTTTCTAAATAATCCAACGTATGTTCTTTGCAAATTCTCCAATATGAACAATTTCAGATCTATGTCCGTTATAGGAAAATAAAAATCACAGAATTTTAGAAACCTCCAAAAATATTGATTTCTTAAAACTTTTTTTCACATTAATAGAAAATCTTTTTAGATTTTTTTGGTAACTTGATAGTTAAATTCAGAATGTCATTTGTAATGGTGTCTACTCATAGTTGTTATATTTTTAAAGCTTCCTTCTATTTCTAGGATAAAAGTAAATCATGAACATTGTACAGCCTGCAAATTAATTTTAAAATTACCTATGGGGGGATGGATCCCTTTGGAAATATCCAGTGTCAGCTTTTATGATGTTTGTTTTCAGTTTTTTCTTTGAGTACATTTTACATAGTTAAGGTTCTGATATTTTTGGAAACTTGGATAATATCCAAGTCTTTCCTTTTAAAAGAAAAATGTGAGCAACCATGGTTTGCAGACCCCCCCCAGGGGCCAGGAACCTAACTACTTAAAAAAACTAATTTGAGAGTAATTTACTTCGGAAACTAAATTTTTATGCTATAAATGTATCTTTCAAGTCAAAATTTCACTGTGACAGAGAAGTTTTTATAACTGATAAAATATATTTTTGGATTACAATCAAAAGTGAAATATCTAGAAGTGTTCTAGAACTCACATTTCCTAGAGATCAACGAAGCCCATTTTGTAAAACACTAGAGTATCTGACAATTCGTAATCATAGATAGTCAAATTTTATTTCAGCCCTGAATTTGACATCCATCTCAAGTAAACTCTTGTTCAAAAGGATAACGCGTAGCAAAATGAAGCAGTAAAATAAGAGTTGACCTGTTCTGGGGGCAAAGGGAGAGTCAAGAACGATTTCCAGGTGATGATGCCTGAGCTGAGTGTGGAGGTGAATTGGGTAAGACAGGAGAGAGGTAAGAGGTGAGCCCAGAGCACCTGTATTGCAGGGGAAGATATCCTGCACATTTCTCTAAACAATCGGGAGCTGTTGACAATCTTTAAGAAGAGTTTAGTGGCATGATTAAAGTCGTGGGCCTCTTTGTAATAGTCATTAGGAAGCTTTTACCAGAATGGAAAGATCTCTCCTAGCAGTCTCCAATGATGTTACCTCTCTTCCTGTCTGGCCCTGGTCTGTTCGATTCAGTCAGACAAGTCTTAGGGCATCAGATCTGCTGTTGTCCATTAGGCATTAATTAGATATACACAACTTACAGATGGGCAGGTCTGCATGTGGGAACAGAGCAGACAGCTACTCCTCTGGCCTTCTCTCAGATGGCTGGTTTCCCACGGAAGCTTAGAGCAGTGTGTTCCGGCTCTTTTTCTGAATGTGTGCTCCCTTTGGTAAAGATCACAGCTTTACACCCAGCCAGATGCTGCCGCCACCTCCAAGAGCCCTGCTTTCTTCTCCCTGTCATGGGACACCAAGAGCTTTACTTTTGATAATTTAAGAGAAACAAATATTGTGAGTATGTGCCTATAAAATTATAACATTCAATATGTTTTTCCAGATGAAATATGCAAACCAGAAGAGAGGGAGGTCCCTGGACATGTGGCCCAATTTAGCGTCTAATCTTGAGGAAAGGAGATCCAAGGGGAGGCATTGTCATGGGGCATCCTCCAACTCTCCACGGGGCTTGCAAGTAGCCCTTCCAAGCTCCTGCCACATGGGGAGGCAGGGGGTGTTACACAGGGAGTAGGGCTCTGGCTCTGTTACCTCTTGTCTCTCCTAGCCCTATGACATGGCAAGTGATTTAGTCTGTGCTCAGTTGTCCCTCTGTATAATGGAAATAATAACAGCTCCACCTCTAGGATTTTCATAAGGATAAAATAAGTTATTTTGTTAAATTGTTTTGAACACTATTTGACCATCAGTACCTTTGTTATTTCTTTATTGTGATGTAGCCACTAGGCACATATTTGTTGAATAAGTGCTTGTTGAATAGATGAATAAGTGAGTAAATGAATGAAAAACATGGTGCTGAAGACATATTTTGCTTATGGCTTACTTTATGGTCTGTACAGGCTGGCACACTTTATTAATACATGGCACATATATAGACATACACACTCACCCCACACACAGTCTCTCACACATGTATACACTCACACACTCTCATATACATGCCCACACACACACACTCTTATACATACACCAAACACGCATGCCCTGCTAGAAGCAATTCAATCAATCACTCTAGGGGATAAAAGAACATTTTGCCTCATTCTGACCACTGTTATTCGCTTTCCTGTGCCTTTGTTCCTGAGTTCATCAGGGAGATGCACCAAACACTATTTATTCACTATAAAAAGTGCCTGGGAACAAGACCACACATGGTATTCGTGCAGGATCAATTCGAAGAGTTCTGAGGTTTGTAGAGACTGGTTTCGATCATGTAAATCTGGAGCGTGTGCATTTGGGGTGGAGTGGGGTAAGATTTGATTATTATACTTAAAATTTGTGATTGAGTAAATCGAGACCCACCTGTGTTGAATGTCCTGCTGGCGCTGGGTGGTGATGTGCTGCTTCCCAGCTACAGCCCCTGAAGTTATCGTGCTTGTGAGCCAGTGGGGAGGTAAGCACACAATAACACAGGTGTTTTGGTGTAAACTCAGAGAAACAAAAGCTTCCAATGGTCCTGAGGAGAGTGACGACCACTGCATGAGGCTGGGGAGACAGACAGGGAGGTGGTCAGAGCAGATCTTTTCCCTTTGAGGCAGGTTACTGTATCACTTCTAAATTAAGTGTATGACTATATTTGGTAATGTAAAATGTAGCACTGGAGAATAAGCAATTTACTTTATGCAAACAGATTACCATATGACATATACATGTAGGGCCTTTCTTTTTGGAGCTTTGGGCCCAGCAAGAGAGCTTGCCTGTCACTGTTAGATATGTTGCTGGAGCCAGGTTCCTTCATCTTTCATGGAGACAAAAACTCTAGTTGAACACTACATTCCTAATAATTTTCAAGATTGTTTGCCTCTGGAGACTTTAAAAAAATCCTGTTAGATCCTCTGGGGCATTTGATGTAAAAATGCTGTAATTAGAATCAGTAGCATGGCTTCATTCTATCCATGGGTGGCTCTCCTAAAGAGAGTGAAAGAAGACCCTGGAAAACAACGTGGTCATTGTAAGCAGGACCTCCTTCAGGGCCCTCTGGGATGGCACACTGGGAGAGGATTACTGTTGGTCACGGAATGGGTAATTTCATTGGTTCCACTTGCCAGCCACACTGGCACATTCTGGTCAGTCATGTTCCAGTCGGCAGGCCTTGGAAGCTAAGAACTCCTTTTCTCTACCTCCCCACCAGCATTTGTTATCTCTTATCTTTTTGATGATGGCCATTCTAACAGTGGGAATGTAAATTGGTGCAGGCAACTGTGGAAAACAGTATGGAGGCTCCTCAAAAAATTAGAAATAAAACTAGCATATGATCCATCAATTCTACTTCTGGGAATATATTCAAAGGAAACAAAACACTAATTTGAAAAGATATCTGCAGCTCCATGTTCATAGCAGCATTATTTATAATAGCCAAGATGTGGAAGGAACCTAACTGTCCACTGATGGATGAATGAATAAAGAAGATGTGGTATATATACAAAATAGAATATTATTCAGCCATAAAAAAACAAATCCTACCATATGCAGCAACATGAATGGAACTTAAAGGCATTACGCTAAGTGAAATGTCTTAAAAAAGAAATCAAAAAGCACCAAACTCAGAAAAAAAGATCAGACTTGTGGTTACCAGACGCAGAGGGTGGGGCAAGGGGCAATTGGAGGAAGGGGGTCAAAAGGTACAAACTTCCAGTTATAAGATAAACAGGTACTAGGGATGTAGTGTACAGCATGATGACTGTAGCTAATGCTATGTGATCTAATATAGATATGATATATAAGAAAGTTGTTAAGAGAGTAAATCCTGACTTTTCATCACAAGGAGAAAATTTTTTTCCTTTTTTCTTTTCTTCTTTCTTCTCTTTTTATTGTATGTATATGAGAAGATGGATGTTAACTGAACCTATTGTGGTAAACATTTCACAATATGTGTAAATCAGATCATCATGCTGTATGCCCTAAAACTTACACAGTGGTGTATGTCAATTATTTCTCAATAAAACTGGGGAAAAAAAGAAGAGCTCTTGTGTCCTAAAGCTCTGCAGGCAACACGTGGTGCTAAAATTGCAGCAATCTTGGAGACGCTGAAGGTGCGACTACCCCTCAATTTCCACACCACCAACCGTAGAGCATGCAGAGGAAAGGAAAGCTGCTTTCCTGACAGTTTCAGATCATCAGTGTTGAGAAGAAACAAGGCAGCCATAATACAAAGTACAGGTTCAAACTAGATTGCAGAATCAAGGCCAGATTGCAGAATCAATCTGGAGACTTGGATGTTACTATCAGAGAAATTCTTTTGCAAAGAGGTATCATGTGAAGAGTCATTTAATGTTTGCAAATGTATTGACCTTTTATAATTCCATCACCTTTTTCTTGCTTTTTTTCAATGGAGATGTTTTAAGCTACTTGTTCATTGAGATGTATAACTCAAAATTAAATGAAAAAGATAAGGTATAAGGTCAGATCAACTATCATTTGGTATCTGTGTATAAAAGAAGATCATTACTAAATATTAATCTTTTGAGTATTTATATTGAAAAAATGTACACTATGAAGAAAACAGGTAGCCATGAATTGGATAATTTTTCCCATTAGGTGAATGTTATGTTAAATTTAGGGTGAAAATGTCAGGATGGACATGGAGGTCTGTTTTTATAGAAAACGAAGGTATAGCAACACCGCCTTTTTAATTATTTGCAGAAATTCAGAAATTCACTTGTTATGTTATATTGAGCTTTGACAGTATTATTGCTTTGGGGGCGTTATGACTTAATCCATGTCACATGTGACTCCATGTAGGAAAATGACGTGTGAAAACAGCTTACTGAAGCACTGGGTGTAGCTCTGTGCAGTTTCCTATTATCAGTGTTTTATGGAGAGCTCACTCAAAATGATAGATGAAATAGAGGACAACCTCCAAACCTCTAATGCCTGGTGGAAATTATACTAGTCGAAAACTTCAGGAAATTACTGAAGATTTTCAGAATTAAAATGTAGATAGGAGGAAAGAATATGGTGATGATAGTAGATTGATATCTTAAGTTACATTGTGACGATGATGGCAAAACCTCCCGTGAAGGACGTCTTTTTATTTGCGTTTACAAGTAGGATTTTAGCATGTTTATCTCTGGCTCAGATATTTTTTTTTTTTAGAGAGTGAAAAAATGTTTCTCAAGTGAATCCAAATATTCACCAGTCTATTTCTAGTTCTAAAATGTTATCGAATTTCTTATAAATACATATATATATACACAAATTACTTTATTTTTTTAATCTTTTTCCTTCTAAAAAATAAACCCTTATGGGAAAAAGAAGAGGTTAATTAAGGCTTCTCCATGCGCATCTGAGGAAAAGATTTGGTGCATAATTCCTTTTCCTTTCAGAGTTTCCCAGAGGCGGTTTTCTCATCCTCTAGGCTGTGTGGGAGGGCAGCCTGGCCTTCAGGCTCACATCCTCCCTCCAGGTTTGTACTATGCAGGGCAGGAGCCAGGAGACCACAGGCAGGTGTCGGGCTCACTCCCTGTCTTTGGTGGTGTCCCAAACTCCACAAGGTACAGAGAGGTCCAGGAAAAAATGTGAAATCAGCCACCCAAGTTGAATGGAAAATTTCAGGATGTTAGAAAATATGGGGACAGCTGATGGCTGAGGTCATGGCTTAGAATGATTTTTCAGTTTACCTGTTTACTCAAACCATTTTACCCATTCCTTAGCAAAAAAGAAAAAAAAAGGAAAAGGACACCTCACAGGAAAGAAGAAAAAAAAGCAATTAATCTATTTTGGCAGGCAGAATGAGTATAGCTTTGTTTATATTCCTAGATTTAGCACAATCTGTATGAGCTATCTACATGATAAAACTCTCTAGAGGTTTTTTTTTCACCCTTTGTTCTTTGTGTTATTTTTCAGAAATCATTTAAAAATCATTTAAGTGTAGGGGCCAGCCCCGTGGCCAAGTGGTTAAGTTTGTGTGCTCCGCTTTGGTGGCCCAGGGTTTCACTGGTTCGGATCCTGGGTGCGGACGTGGCACCGCTCGTCAGGCCACACTGAGGTGGCGTCCCACATACCACAACTAGAAGGACCCACAACTAAAATATACAACTATGTATGGCGGCAATTGGGGAGAAAAAGCAGAAAGAAAAACAAAGAAGATTGGCAACAGTTGTTAGCTCAGGTACCAATCTTTTAAAAAACAAATCATTTAAGTGTACATTTACAAGGATGTTGAAGGCGAGCCATAATATACCCAGAAATACACTAATGGGTGAATATTTATATTCCTTTGAGAAATATTCTTTTTCCAGAGCGGAAGAGACACCCCTTATTTGGTTGATATGCTTTGTTGCTATGCCTTATGGTGTTCAAAGAGGTTGCTGAGGAATTCCGGAAGAAATGGAAGAATGTCAGGAGAGGCTCTCCATTGGATTCTTGTTCTACGTAGAAAGAAAAAGAGAGAGGATATGATGTTTACTCTGATGGACTTCACTATTGGAAACTTGACCCAACATATGGTGGTCCCTATGTTCTTTACATTCTCCACTTTCCTCATAGGGGCTCCCTGAGTTCCTCCCATTCCTTTCCACTGTACAAGTCCCTGCTCAGGGCCCTTCTCCCTGCAAAAAGTAATTGAATAGGTCAGGTGGATGTTCTCCCCAGGGGGCTTCCCCCAATGAGTGTGTTTTGGGAGCACCTTGGGAAATGCGAGGGGCTGGCAGTCTACAGAATATATGGCAGAGTCTGTGACCTAAACGTTCCATATGATGTTGAGTTCTTTAGTGTAAAAGCTTCCTGGAATCTTCTGATATGTTAAAGTAAACTTTGAAACTTCAAGAAGAAGATAAGGTATACAACATGTGACAGTCTCTGACCAGAGGCGTCTTTGAGAGGCGTCTGAAAGACTCATTTTCTGGAGCACAGTTTGAGAACCAGACACTGGTTTTCAATGAGCTCAATGAACTCCTTGGAGGATCAGGCCTGTTTTAAGAAGAGTCTTTCTTGCTTGCTTCTTTTACATATCTAGTTCTTCAATGATTAAGCTTTTCTTTGAAGAAAATTTTCCTTGACCAATAAACGAAAAAAAGAAAAAAGGATTCTAGAAATATTTGTGGATGCTCAAGACTGAACCTCAGTGTCAGCTATTTTTTTCCCCTGGCTTTGCTACTCCTCAGATTTTTTTAATGGTATTTTTGGAATGAAACCACATATTCAAACTTGAGTATGAAATCCAAGAGCCAAAAATGTCTGAAATTTTTCCCACAAGTGCGTTAGAACCACGAGCAAATGAAAGGACTCCCTCTTAGTGGGAGATCACTGAGGTAACTGGACAGAAGGTAAGAAAAATGAAAGTAATTCTGTTGATTCATGTATAAATTCCCCATGTAGTTCATTAGCTGGACACTCTTAACTGAACACCAGGCTGTCCTGGGCAGAGGCCATAAATCACTGAATCCACTGCAATGGCTGCCTGCAGGATAAGGGAGCTGCATGCTAGAAGCTTGCTCCAGTTAGACAGACTTCTACAATAATGCATCGTGGTCTCTTGATAAGGGGGACACAGTAAAAGTTGTGATTTTTAATCACAGGCCAAGAAGACAAACAATCAAGTGTAAAATTAGAAAAGATGATTTTTGAACATCAACCTGAAACTTTGTGTTTTCCTGCATTATCCTAGGTTTCCAGGCCAAATCCATGCATTGTTAGGCGTAAGGCCAAATTACTTAAATTCAGTACAAGGAAAATCAATAAAGGCTGATAAATGTGCCTGTTTAGGGTCTTGTGGCTGCACAGGACCTTCATGTCTATAACCTGAGTTCTCCCAGGAGCCCCCTCACTGGGACGAAGCAAGCATATTTGAAGGGTAGTTAAGGAAACTCCTGGTAGAATGCTATACAATCCATTTCTAACCTCTACTTTTTTCTTTTACATTTTTAAAAATTTTTAGTTATATACTCTATAACTTATTCTGGACAAAAATCTTCTCATCAGGCTGTGGGATAAATTCAAAATGAGTAGGAGAAATGACAGCTTATCCTTATTTCAACATGGAAATGTGGCTTCTCCAGATGTTTCTAATGTTCCAAATAGGCATTTTCAAAACTGAACATTGTATCAAGGCTGCCAGTCTATAGGACTCTAAACAGTGATGGTGCTTCTGTATTTCCCCTCCCCACCCCCACCAGAAAAGTAGAGAGTGACTTTGACTTGAGGTAAAACAGAATTTTTCTTCCTCGATATAGTGACCAATGACAGTTAGACACAGACACTAAGCCTTATTTGTAGAACTGTTACGGGTATGAAAGAGTCTTAATCCAGAGCATCAAGTGGTGGGTGAATCATTCTGAAGGCTGGTTTCCAAGACCACAAGAAATCAGCGAGGCGATCTTTAAGAAACATCAAGAGCATATACCACATCATAAGAAAATCCCATATATGTCCTCCTCCCCACATATAGGAGAGAGAGAAAGAAAAAAGAGATGGCAAGAGAGAGAAGGAGAGAGTGAAACAAAAGACAAAGAAGTCTCACCATGTTGGAAATATGGCTTTTGTTAGAGTTGTCGTTGTTGTTTTAATCCTGCCCTGAGCTCTTCTGTGGGGGAGACGTGGAAACAGTGGCCAGAGCATGAGAATTTGAAAAATGCATTAATGTAGTGACGGTTTGCTCAACTGCTGCATGGGGAAAGTTATTTGATTATTCATAGATGTACATCTGTGCTTTGCATTGTTTCAGCTTTAAGGTGTTTTATAACAACTTTAAATGTTTGCAATGAGAAGTTAAGTTATTCCACAATTGACTAGATCATGTCTATTTAGCAACAAAATATTCATTCCATAAAAATTTTCTGCTCATCTCTTAGGTCCCAGGAATATGCAGGTCATTGGGAGATAAAAATATGATCCCAGTCTCTACCCTTAAGGAATTCACAGTCTAATGAGGAGACAGGCACATAGGCAAACAACGGTAACGTAAATTACATATGATGTGCAGTAGCAATGTAGATAAGACGCCCCATATCAGTCTGGGAAAGTCAAGGGAGGCTTTCCAGAGGAGGCGGCAGTTGGACGGAGATGCCAAGAATATGTAGGAATTAAGCAGATGAATAAAAACTGGAATGGGCTCTAGAGGCATTTGGCACAGGATAAACATGATTTTAGTTTTTCTAGAAAACTATAAATTATTCAGTTTTTTCTGGAGAGTGCAAAAATATAAAATAAAATCATTTATTGAGGAATCAACAAAAGCTTATGGTTTTGAGTAATATCTTAACATGTACAGAAGTTGCCTTTACTATCAAGTGCTAAGAAAATATTTTTGTTTAAATTACTTTATTTTGCTGTATTAGAGAAAGAATGACAAAACTCTGTTTTGGAACTTCTCTGCCATCTTATATCCTGGTTGAAAGAGTAAAGCGGGATATTTCCATGAAAGTACTGCAAAGACATGACTGCTTATCCAATAACCTTGTTTCCTTTGGAGTTGAGCCAGTGGATCAGAAATTCTCTCATATTAATTTTTCCTCATTAATTAAAGACTCAGCCTAGAGCCACAACCATATCAGATATTCCTACTGAGAGAGGTCCTGGTTTGGATTAGAATTATTTGAATAGGCGATTTCTGAATTTTCTAAGATCCATTGATCCTCTAGTACAGCTTCTCCCATCCTTTGTCCATGTGCTGGGGCATGAAAGGCTCACTGGGTAACAAATTATTCAATATGGTTGATGAATTGGCTATAGTGTTTTTTGTGGTAGAAAAGTCAGTTCCCTGGGTTCCCCTTATGTATATTTAGAAAAATGTTCATGATCCAAATGCATTGAGCAAAACGCCAGAAATATCAGCTCTTAACTTCTTAATGGTTTTCTAAGTGTTTACTTATCACTCAATAAAATATAATCTTGTGACCAGTAGTATAAGAAGCTCTTTTGCCAATAAGAAACAATATTGAAGTTTTGATATGATTTACTGCATTTTTCTTTTATCTGATGCCCTCCATAGATTAAGTTGGAATTTGGATCCCACTCTTTGGTGGGATCCATGGTTGATCATGTGGAGGCTAGGCTAATCCTTATCTAAAAGCCCAGTAATTGTTTCATTTTTTTACTTGTTATGGGAAAGAGAGTAAAACAAGGTACCTTAATAAGTATTGGTCACATTTTTCTCTTTCCTTCTGAAAATGGTAAGGATTGGTAGTTTGGTGTTTCACCCGATTAAGTGGATTAACTTACAGGAAAGAGACAAAGCAGACACCAAGGGGCATTAGATGTCAAACTCTAAGTGGTTTTGCTGCCAATATTCACCTCAGTGCCACTTCTGAAGGGTACAGTTGACTTTGGGAAGGTTAGAGTAAATGATGTGGTCCATAGGTGACATGTAGACCATTCTCAGGGAAGCAAGTACCTCTTAGTGAAGAGGTGGAGGCCAGCCCCTATCCTTGCCTTCTCTTGGCTTGCGTTTTCTTGAACCTAAATAAATAATGGCTTTCTGATCCTTGTGGAGGGCCCCTGGAGTTGTATATCAGCGCGCATGACAGCCAAGCACTTATTTCACTTTCAACGCAAAGGTCAATATGTTTTAGTAACTTATTGTCTTTGTATAGTATCCAGTCACTGGTGAGAATTTTGATGGCAGAATTTGTTGGTGTCAATGGCAATTGTTTATATGAAAAAAATACGTGAAAATCTATTTCTAATCTTCCTTTTCAACTCTGCTCCAAAATATTTTTCTTCTGCATATTGTTTTAATCCTTCTGATTGAATAAAAATTTCTTTTGTTTTTAAAATGACTTTACCTTTGATATACACCCAGATAATAGGTCAAATACATGGGGACAGAACATAGCATTATGAGTTAAACTATTGGCAGAGAATGGAAGGTAAACAAAGTGTTCTGCCCTTTGATTTTTAAAATATTATTTCTTTTCTGCTTTCAGAAGTAATTTATGCTTACATATAAGTGTGCACATTATATAAATGTGTTGTGTAGAAGATGCAACTTTTCAAAGGTCTTGCCAACCTCACTGGATGATGAACTTTTTGTATCTTTATGTTGTTTGTAAATCTGAGAAACATCATTCTGACTTTTTCTGCTTTTTGCATTAAGCAAAATGCTTATTGCATGCTGTCTATATACTTTAATCCATAATTATAGCATGGTTGATTCTTGGATCATACATCTTAGGTGATTTTATATTAAATAGTGACAAGGAGGAGGTGAGAGAGACTGATGGAGGAAGGCAGAATGCCTCTTTCTAATAGACAAGGATAAAATAATACTTTCATTAGATAAAAAGTACATTTTTGGCTTTCTTCTGAGTATTGGTATGTATAGATTGAAAACCAGGTTCAACTCTGAGAAAAAATATATGTATTGAACTTCACTGTGTGTGATACTGTGGCATGTGCTTGTCATAGATTCATGCAGTATTTTTACCTCCATCCATCCAGACTCAGGAATTATCTTCACTGTAGAGATGATGAGACTGAGCACAGGTCATCCACCTTGTAATATGTGTCATAAAACAACAACTTGCATACAGGTCAGTCTGATTACAGAGCCCTGCTCTTCCTGCTACACTCTGTGTTCATACAACAAGACCAGAATGGCCTGGATTAGAATGTGGCTGCATTGATCAGTTCTTTTTAAAAAATAGTATTATAAATGTTTTTATAGCCCACTATTATTTCAAATGGCCCAACAGCAATTTCTGTAAGACAAATGAAAATGCAGCCCCTTTCTTGTTTAAGATTTGAAATTGAAAGAGAGTAGCTGCCTTTAAAATCAATCAGAACACCTCTGTGGAAAATTACCTGGGCTGTTTCATGGTTGGCAAGAGCAGAGGAGGGAGCTGGCGTCCCCTGAAGAGGCACACGTCCAGCCCCAGGGCGGGCCAGCACCCACTGGCAACGGCTCGGCCCTGGAGCTGTCAAGATTTTCCGAAATTGTAAAAATCTGAAAGTTACATTTTAGAATCATCGTTTCTTCTAATTCTTTTTTATTGCCCTTTTATTGCCTCAGGAAAGCAGTAACACAAAAGATCCTTTTACATCTTTTGATTTAAAATGCAGAATCCAAGAGGGGCTTGCCTGGCTATGTTCATGGGGGAGAATTTGTAGCTGATCAGTGTTCATCCTACCAGTAAAAGCCCAATTATGGCAAATAAGTTCATTCATTTTATCTTATAAACTCAAGAAAAATACTCAAAAATCCTAATATATGAAAGAAATGCCTGGATTCTCACCCTATTTAATTTTATAAAGAAATCATTATAGCTATGCAAGCTATAATTTCTTTCTCTTTCATTATGTAAAATAGTTTTCATTGTGCAGAGAAGCTCCCACTCCATACCTCTTTTGCCCTTCCGTATTTTATAGTATATCTTTTCAGCTTAATTTCAACCTCTTTCAAAGCCACTGTGCTATAAACTATTTTTAAAACGAATTTATAAAGAATTTGGGATCATTCACGAAAAAGTTTGTGCTCTTTTCTTTTTAATTTTTTCACTAAGATGTCTTGTTCAATACTTCATTTCATTGAGTGCCTAATACAGTGATTGATTGGCAAATGTAGGATGCAATGAATAATAATGAGAAAGAGAAGGGATTCTAACCTTGTGTACTGTGATTTACATCACGTCATTCACTAGGACAGCTGAGCCTCAGCTCCCTGCCCCTAACCTCCCATCGCCATGTGACTCTCTCCTTCTCAGAGTGTGGTCTCCAGACCAGCTGTATCAGCCTCAGCTGGGAGCATGTTAGAAACGCAAATTCTTAAGTCCACTAAAAACTTTCTATTTCAGAAATTCTGGAGGTGGGACTCAGCAATTTGTGTTTTCACCAACCCTCTAGCTGATTCTGATGCTCTCTGCAGTTTGAGAGCCACTGATGCAACCCTGTCTTTGCACCAGTGTTTTCTTTTCCCCTCACCCATGGCCTCTGGAATCTCCCTTCTCCTTGCTGGTGGCGACAAGACTGCTTCCATCCACCACCCACCTAATCCTTAATGCTGGAGAGGGAGGGGCTAGGCTTCTCTCTTTCTGCTTGTCTTCAGAACACTAGAAGGCTGGAAGAGTCTTTAGTCCCTGCTGGGCTAAGGCAGATCCAGGACATAGTCCTCCTTCCTGCTGCAGGAGATGGGGAAGGGGGACCTTTAGTCACTAACTTCAGTGGGGAACCACTGGTACTCAGAAGAATGTCTTTATCCACAAGTACATATAATTTGTCATTGTAACCAGTGTTTAAGAGCAAACCCCAAAGCTCATACTGGACAAGCACAATTGGGAGAAGGGCAGAAACTTGCAGCTACTACAGGTGCTCTCGCTGCCCACCACACGGTACTCTGACCTACTCTCAGCTGAGGATAGACCCCCTAGGAAACATACAGGTGGTTGCCGTGTCCAAATACAGCGTTGTCAGATTAAGCAAGACTGGGCTAACTGGACCTGACAGATGGCCACATCGACAAGGAAGTCCGCACTACTCCAATGTTAACACGTAGAAATAGATGCTGAAGGGGTGATTTATGTCTTTTTGTACTGTATTGCCCCCAAAGATCTTAGGTTGTTTCTTGCTGATTACTTTGGTTATTTCCTGCTGTACTCCCTCCATTATAATCAAACTTTTACTTCATTTAAATTTTTTAGGCTCAGGACTTGGTGATCATTTTGTTTTGTCTTAACAAACATGGCGTTAAAATAAGCTCAGTCTATAAAATGAGAAAATACACTATGATCAGTATATTGTCAATAATATGAAATCTCTTCACCAAATTGTATTGTAAAATAAGAAATAGAGCTGTCCTTCATTTTATATATCTATATAATTATATAAGTTATTTATTCAGTAATATACTTTTGAAGTAAAATGATATGCAGTTTAGTTATCTATTATCCATTTATTGTATTTTGGATAAGTTTAGGTATTATGAAATAAAAACATTTAAAAGACAGAGAAGAGTTACTTGTCATCAATTCAGAGGAAATAATTTTCTCCTGAGAATGACTATTTGCAATTTTACATGAATATTCATAAACAATAAATTATTAAAGTGACACAAGTAAAATTAACCAGAGAATCAGAGGAAAAAATACATCAAATAACTTCTACTTGACAAAATGTCAAACATTTTAAAAAGATAATAGTACAGGAAAAGCCTAAGCAGCTTGCTCGGCCAAGGTGGCCATGAACATTCCTGAGAGAAGCCCAGGAGCTGTTGCGGTAGGAACCTACCTGACACCAACGGGGGAAGCTACCTGATCCTGACGGCTGACCAGCGGGCTGGAACCAAAGGCCTCTCACAGTGACACCCCTGCCACGGTCAGCCTCACCAATGTGGGTAGTCCTTGCAGCTTGGAGTAAAATTGCATTTAGAAGCTTCTCTGTAGAAAGCAGAAAGCCTGGCCTGTTTGGTGTGAGTGGACTGGAAAGAGCCAGTATACATTTCTGGGCCCCAAAAAGGTAGATGAGGATTGGGCAAGACTGGAAACATAATCAGAAAATTAGAGCAGAAATCTGAAAACCAAAGTGTGGCTATGTCATATTTTTGCGTAGATCAGGGATCCTGGCATTGGGTGGCTTGTGAGGGAGCAGAGAGTTCAGGAGAAAAGAAAGCTGGCTTTGGTGGACATCTGTGTAGTGATGTCTCCCACTGCCCCTGACCTCAGCTAGGCAAACTTGGAGTGCAGGAATATTCCAGACCCCACCTTCTGGTGAATCCAGTCTGCTCCTATCCTGCTGCCCATCTTGACATTTTGGCTTTCATTAGATGAGGAACTGAACTTGGGTGGAGAAGGAGGCATGGGGCTAGGAGCTGAGCTCGCGGTTAAAGCTTGGCTACTTGGAGTGAGTACAAGGATCAGCAATATGACACCTGGACACCTGGATATGGACACCACCTGGGAGCAGGTTAGACATGAAAACTCTCAGGCACCATCCCAAACCCACCAAGCCAAGATGTCAACAAGACCCACAGGTGATCCTGTGCACACTACTTAGTGATAATTCAAAAGGTCTCACAACTATCTCTACAAATTTCCAAAAGAACTGGCTGGATGGATTAAACTGATTGTTATAACCAGAGGAGCTTAATTAAATGAAGTAGTGTACACAATATATAACCATACCCGTCTTTTATTCACAGCAGCTCTCCCACTACTGCTATAAATACCTCACCAGCCCCTTTGGAGTTTGTAGACATGGATATGCTGCCATTTCCTCTGCGAATCTCTCATTGTTTGGGGGTCTGGCCAAGTGCCACAACGGAAAAGTTGCCCTGCTTGTTGCTTTTCTACGTGTGTGCTTTCCACAAAGTGATTATTACTTCCTGGAGGGCTAAGGGGCTAAATCGAACTTTGGCCATAGATTTACTCCTGTGGTTGTAGATTATACACATTTACTACTGAAAATTAAACGAGAGAATTTTTTTTCCCTCTGCGTGTGTCCATCTCAGGTAAAGGGAATGCTTTTGTTTTTATCTGCTTCTGATGAAAAGAAAAGAGTGATAGAAAAGTCATCTTATTTGAGAATTTTTACTTCCCTAGATGACAGAACACTTGTTTTCAATTTTCCTCAAAATATTTCCCATATCTAAACTAGGTACAACTTCTTGGATGTGGGTCTTAGCCAGGAAGCATTAGACTTTTCTAAGTTATAATTGCCTCATTACCCCAGAGTGTCCACATTTTAGTGGTGAAAGAAAGGACTGTTTAGCTTGGAAGACTGTTTTAGTCTGGAAGATAAAAGCCAAGAGAGGAGTGTGGGTGTGCGAGGAAGAAACAGTGGCCTTCAGAAGATGAAGTGTTAATGTTCAGAGGACGGAGACCAGCTGCTTTTCCTCTCCACTGAAACCAGACCAGAGGAAAT
This sequence comes from Equus quagga, assembly GCF_021613505.1. NCBI lineage: Eukaryota > Metazoa > Chordata > Mammalia > Perissodactyla > Equidae > Equus > Equus quagga. The sequence goes on from NC_060282.1 coordinate 49,339,628, forward strand.
GGACTCACATGCACCAGAATGTAAGGGAGCTGTAAGAGAGCCTGTCATGACAAGGAGGGCTGACACTAGAGGAAGGAGAGCCAATAGGATTTCTAGAAAGAAACTGAGCAATGGCTCTGTAGATTGTTACATGTTGTTTTATAATTGCTGAATTATAATAGTTCCTAATACATCCTTGAAATATTTAATTTCAGGGCACATTGTCATTTCTCCTTTCCAACAGATTTCTACTAGGTGCCTACAAGATATAAAATCACTGTGCTGAGCGTAAGTCAGCAGTCTCCTTGTTCTCATGGTGGAGTGGAGAAAACAGGGTCTTCGGAGCCAGAAGAATCTGAGTTTGGATTTAAGTTTAACAACTTACCACTTTTGTTACCTTGACTCCATTATTCAAACTCTCTGAGTTTAATACCCTTATCTATAAAATACCAACTTCATAGAGAAATTGTAGCCATTGAAGATGATGTATGTAAGTTTCCTAGTACAAAATGGGTACATATTAAGCATTTAATAATAACACTGGGTACTCGATATTATGATCTACAAGGCCTATTAATGCAAGGGACTGTTGAGTACTTAATTATGATAATGAGATCTATTCCTATTTTACATCTTAAGAAACTGAGGCACTGAGGGGTTAAGTAAGTTGCATAAGGACATAAAGCCAATAAGTAAATTGTGAGGCAGAGATTCAGTGAACACATATGTTGGCTTTAAAAGTTGGTGCTCTTCCTATTATACCACCCAGTCTCATATTGTATGAAACAAATTAAGGACACTGAGAATGCTTATTAGCATATGTACCTTATATTAAAATCCACAGTTTTTAAAGCTCAGGTTCTCAGAATGTCTATCAAACCTGGTCCACGTGTACTATATTTGTCCCTTCTACACTATTTTGAGTATCCAATCTATTGGGGAGGAGGCTATCATCACTAAGTCGGGAGATGTACCTGTAAATATGCTTGGAAGAGCTCTCAAAAATTACCAAACCTCTTTGCAATAAATGGGAAATATGTTGAATTTATTTTAGATCTGCAGGCTGTTTTTCACCAATTTCTATTTTATCCATGTATTCATTCAACAAACATTTGTTGATGTCTGTGTTCCAGATGATGTGCTGGGTACTGGGATTTTATCTTTTAAGGATGCTCTGTCTAGTGAAAAAGAAAAGTATCAACAAGCTATTGCTATATAGTAAAATAAGTACTACATTATAAATGACATGAAGCTCCCAGAAAGAGCAAATTTGGAAAAGTATTTCAAAGTAAGTGGCATTTAAGCCAGGTGTTATGTATTGCAGGAAATCAGACTGTAGGCAAAGACCTTGGTAAAAATGCTAAAAATTCTTAAAAATTACTAAGCTGTATTTATAGAAAATCTTGATTATCTGTTGTACCATAATTCAAGCTCATGTTACCTAAATGAAAGTAAGATATTTTAATCATGAATGAAGTTTGAATGGTGAGGGCATATTCGGAATATATCGTAAAAATATTGCTGCTAATTCTTCAGTAAGAAATTAAATCAATGAACAAATTTTTCCTTTTAGAAAATTATCTGTTTAGGTTTTGGACACCAAGAAATGACTTGTCTCTAGACCTATAAATGAGGGAAGGAAATGTAGGTAGATATGGTTCCTGGGATAGCCAACCAGATCACTTTGAGAATGCTTGATTCACTCACATTTGCCCTTGAAAGATATTTCTACGTCTTAGCTGGTGTGCAAACTTTTAGGCAATCATTTCTATACCACATACTCTAACTAAAGTTGTCTTTTTTCTAACTTAAGAATGCTCCAGTCAGTCTATCAGCCATTTCTTTTACATTTATAAATTGCTGCTCCAAATTATTTTACTTTTGAGATATATTTCCCAAAATATCAAAAAATTAAAAGTAGAATGTTAAATTGAAGGGTTTCATTTTCAGTCAAATGCACACCCCTTTTATATGTTAGCTAAAAATTTAAATGTAACATACAGTGGAATGTGTGTGAACATTATTGGTATTTTAGGTCATTTGCTAATGGCCTGTAACTAGTACCTTTGAGATATTAGTTCTGACTTTTATTTGTATCACAAAGACATTAGAAGGAAAATAATTCTGCAGGTTCTGAGCATACCAGAGAGAAGTGACTAACAATAGCAGAAACTATTCTTGTAATGTATTTGGAGTTTGGATTCAAATACAGAATTTGGTAATTGTTACAGTGCCTATAATGGTTAACAGTTTTTTTAACTGTTGTGATGGTTTACATATCAGTTAATACACATGCTTTTGGTAAGTATGTGCCTATATATGGAGTGGCTGATCATGCTACATTTTATTAAGCACATATTGGGTTTGGGTGGAGGCTTGTTCAAAATACCATAAAGGGACATCTTAACTTTTTTTAGTTAGCTCTGCTCCTATGACACTATCACTTATTTATATCGCTAGATGTGGAGTTTACTTTGCATAGCTTAATTTTCAACTTGGGTCATTTATGATAAATCCATTTTTTCATGATTTTTTAAATGCAGATTTTCTATTTTTACTCAAAATGACATTTCTATTAAAAATCTTAAACTGTTCCAGTGGCCTATGTGATAATCACTCATGACAATGAGTGATTGTAATTTGATTTCATAAAGCCAACATAATAAAGTTATCATAAATAAAAAATTTTGAAAAGTTTTTTTTTTTTTTTGTGAGGAGGATTTGCCTTGAGCTAACATCTGTGCCAGTCTTCCTCTATTTTATGTAGGATGCCACCAGAGCATAGCTTGATGAGCAGTGCTAGGTCCATGCCTGGGATCCAAACCTGTGAACCCCAGGCCATCTGAGTGGAGCGTGCAAACTTAACCATTATGCCACCAGGTCAGCCCCCTGAAAAGTATTCTTGACTATTAATGATATAAATATTTTAGGCAATCAGAAAGTGTGATTTTTGTTAAAGGGATATACTAACAAACTACCATCACAATGTTGTCTTTCTGAATGTGACAGTATTAGCTTAGGAGTAAACAAAAAATACTAACAGTTTATTATATTCTAACACATAAAATAACACTTGATATTCGTAATAAACACTATTCACTTTTTCTCTTATTAACAGAAGAAACAATTCTTGGTATAGCAGTTTGGTACTAATCATGAAGTAAGTAAAGTCTCAAAATAGTATACAAACAACAAATTTTAAATCAAAAATGTTTATTGTAAAAAAGAAACTTGAAAATTGTTTTTTAAAAAAGAAACATTGATTTCACAAGTCTTAGTTGTTTGTAGGCCTTAGCTATAGACAACATCTCACTTTCATACAAAAGTCATTCAATCATATAAAAATAAACACAAATTTACATTGACTCATCAACTATACAATTAATTAAAAAAGGCACTTGGAAGGGGCATTGTATGGATTGCATTTGTTGTATGAGTTTAGAAGAGTTTAAGTACATTACTGAGTTTCTAAGAATCCTTTCTTGCACTTATTCCCATCTTTAAATTAATTTTAGAAAATCATTAAAAATGCTTTAAAAAAGTAAGACATGGAGCATGCACCAGGAATGTTCAAAGCTATAGTCTTTCCCTCTTCCCCCAAGGCACATACTGTTAATTGGCAACAAAAAACCCCACAAATACAAAAACCAAAAAAGCACATTTAATACATTCTCCTGTGTTTCGTTCTTGTTCTTTTTTTCTCTCTCTCCTTTAAAAATACAGTTTAAAGCATTACAGGTAATCAAAAAAGGCTTTAGTTCAACAATGGTGACCAGACATCAGACACGTAATGAAGTAAACTTGGAGTACTTTATAAGGCACCTGAGATAGTGTCTGGCAGTTTCTCTTCCTATAGGAAATTCTATTACAAAGCAATACTGTTCTTTTCAGTTGAAATGATTTGGCAACAATGTAAATCTTTGCATTCTTTCTTAGTAAGAAAAGATGCAATGTATTTTTCCCTTCATCTTTGAAGAGAAAGATCCTTGTCTTTTATCCTCTCAATCTAGCTGTCAGTAAATATATAGTAATTTTAAACTTCACATGGAAAGGATTAACTTTAAACACATGGATTTTGTGCTTTTGCAACTTTTAGTGTGTGTGTGTGTCTATACATATTATTTGGTCAGTTAGCACAAGAGAAAATGCCTTTGGACTTTTATTTGTCATTTGGAGTTGGAGTGAAGAAATGCATTCTGTTCGAGTAAACATTGATTGCGTCATTCAGTGTGCTACACAGCAGCCAGATTCCTCATGTTTGTGCAGAAGAGACATTCTGGAGAAGGTTTTGGAGCAGTTTTTGCACTGGTATTTCTTTACATCAGAGTGGGTCTGCAGATGAGCCCTCAGATTTGACCTGTCTGCAAATGCTCTGTTGCAGTGAGGGCAAGAAAAAGGCTTCTCCCCTGGGGGTGAGGGTGGAGGGTGAGAAAGAAAGATAGTCAGTGTTTTTAGAGGAAACGTAAGGTCAGATAACGCTTATGAAGAACAATCACATTTTGCCAAAAGAATGAGAAGCAGCAAAACTGGATTAAAATTTCCCATAGTAGATACTTATTTTAATATCTGGCCCTTTAAGGTAAATTTGAGTATTGCATAAAAAAAATCACACCAAGAATATTATTACTGCTGCCAGTCACGCAGAAATAATTCATGTAGTTCTAGGACTCTCACTTATTAAAGCTTTCTGCTTCAGCAGGTGCAGCTAATGTTGAGCTCCTCCCAGCATTTCCCAATATTTCCCTTTTCCCTCCTTCTGTATTATGACTAAGGCTGGATAAATGTCTTGACCCTCTGCAGGGTAATTTTGTGCTAGGAATAAAAAATTCAGCAGCAAAAAAAATAAAACAATGGAAAACAATTTCAGTTATAATTATCCAACCTGCAATAGGGTGATAGATACCACAGCAAGAATGTAACCAAGAGAAAACTTTAGGAAAACCCTTCATCTATCTATTGAATCAATTAAGATTAAGATAGCAACATTTGTATTTGCTGATTATTGGGAGCAGTTTCACAGAACACACATTCAAGTACATCTTTCCTGATTTTCTAACTGATCTTTGAGACCAAACCTTCTGAATCTACTTTCCAAAGTCTAAATGCTGTTTGCAGTCTCTGGAACAGAGGTTGTTAACTAGCATTAGAGAACTTTGTGCTCTAATGACTTTTTGAGTCGGCAGGAAGTAGCTATAAATGATCATCCATCATTAAAAGCATTGTGTCACTACTTAATGCAAATCCGACAGCCAGCCCAGAGCTTCATTCTATCAGAGTAAGATTCCTGTCTACATTTTTCTCTTACCAGTGTGAGTTCTAATGTGTCCTTGAAGTAACCAGGGTCTGGAAAATGCCTTGCCACAGATCTTGCAGACACAAGGTAAGGTGTGGGTCCGAATGTGCATCTTAAGGGCGCCCAGGCTCACATATTCCTTGTCACAGTATTTACAGCTGAAAGATTTCCTAGACTGGGCGTCACAGTGCAGCTGCTTATGTTTGGCGAGCCCAGAAAAAGTTGAATAGGTCTTATTGCATAAATTGCACTGAAACTTTTCAGCTTCAATGGCATGGGGGTCTGAAAGCTTGGATTGTAGTCTTTCCTCTTCATCACTAATGGGGCTTTCTGAGCCACTGTGGTCCTTGGATGAGGTGTCAGATGGAGGAGGGGGACTCACTCGCCCCAAGGATGAGGGGTATCCAGGAAGAGGAGAGAGGCCATTGGGCAGTGGGGAGTGGAATGGAGCTGCCGTAGTCCACACAGTAATGGGGCTGTATGCTCCCGAGCTGAGGATCTCTGGTTGTGGGATGACAGGCATGGGGTAACTCTCATAGAGATATGGGGAAACAATCACTAGGAGAAAGGAAAGGAAAAGGAAGAAGATTAAGGTAAGAATAACTTCAAAAACACACTAAAAAGCTACTGGATAACACACCCAGGACTTTATAATGAAGAAGACAGACATTTAGGAAGACACAGGCATTGGTAAAACATTTCATTTCTACCCTTGCTGCTGCGTAGTTATCATACTTAATGCACATCGATGCCTCCTGCATACACAGAGTGACAGGAGCTATACCACACTCTGCAATCAGGGAGTGCAGCCAGGCGAATGCCTTCACAGTCCCCACCGAGGAGGACAAACCCATACATTATTTTTAAAGATACAGAAAAGCTGTTTTCCATTTTACGCATGGGGTATTTACAGATTTTATGACTGTGAGTACAAAGATATGCATAAATCAAGTTGCTTTCTAAAGGAAAGGAACCTCATTAGACGAAAAAAGCAGTAATTCAACATTTACTTGTTGTGTTACTCATCTTCCGTGTATTCATTATGCGTGTATATACAAGCTTTAGAAAATGAAGTTGCAAGAGTTGAATGAAATTTTCCTCATCAGTTAAGAGTTTAAAGTTTTGAATTAAAACTTACCCTAACGGTCAAAAGAATCTGAACTTTTAGAACACTGTTTAAAAGGAAAACAACTTAGTCTTTGGTTCTTTTGTAATAGTCTTTGAGTTGTAATATATATTTATATTTATAGATATATAGATATAATTTCCTTTACTTATTTATTATTATTATTATTATTTTTTTTTTTTTTTTTTTTTTTTACCTGTGTGTGTGTCCAGTTCGCTGTAGTTTGGCTTTTTGGAGGCGTTGAAATGCTTCTTGACCAGGAAAGAGCGCGGCATCTTGCCAGCGAGTCTGGCGGGCGCCCGGCGCGGATAACGGTCCGGCGGGAGGACGAGGCCAGTCCCTACAGCATCGCGGCCGCCGGGCTCGGGCTGGGGCCGCTCAGGTGCGGCGGGCGGACGGCCGGCGCCTCTGAAGTCGCCTGGCTCCTTTAGGAACTGAGGCTGTTTGGGCTGGGAGGGTTTTTTTCCTCTCTTTTGCAACAGGGATCCAATCACAGCTGAGAGGTTCGGATTTCAGCTCCTCCCTCTGGGACAGCTGTGAACAGAGGAAGAATCTGTTGTCAGACTAAATTATTCTGGTTCAAAATGGGCTGTTCTTCGGGATTTCAGTGGAGAGGAAAAAAAGTGCTTAAGTATTTTCCAAAGAGGTATTTTACTTCTTTAGCTGTGTCAGTCTATTCCTGCGCTCTGAGAGCTCTGTAAGTCCAAGGAACTGTGATTTCTAAAATGGGCCTGGCTTCCAGATGTCGAGAAAAGCAAACACAGTGGGACAAAATGTTCGCTGGAGGAAGGAAAGGTTGTCCTCCCAGAGCCCAGGTCAGCCCCTGGTGTTAATGAGAGCCGATATCTCTGGACGAGGCATTCGGAGAGCTTTTACTCATGCAGGGACCAAACAATTAACTCTTGGCTTTTGAAAAAGGAAGGTAGAAGCTGCGAAGAGAAAAGCCCCTGTGAGCGCCAGGGCGCCCCCACCGTGGGGGGGCTTCCTGGGTCTGTAACCAGCCCGAGCCACATGATCTGAATGCTGGGAATGCTGCATGTCTTACAGACTCAGCAAAGCCTGAGGCCGCACTTCCTCGGAGAAATTAAGTAATCATGGCACCATATTAGCTATGGTGGCTTGAAAGACATGCTTTGTAACCCGTGAAAGACCTGCTCATGGGAAGAACTGGTAAACTGCAAAGATGAGGAGTGCTGCTCAGAGAGGGTGGGGGGACAGTAGGTAAACTGTCATTAGGAACCACAGAAAACTCTCTCACAAATACATTTGACAAGAGTTTTGATCTTTCCATGTATCACTATGTTTTTTTATGAAAAAAATGTATGGGTCTTTAGAAACAATTACTTCATTTCAAAAATGTATCTGCTTTTATATGTTGCTATTTCTTAAGTATAAAGTTGTCAAAATTCATCTCAGTAGTTTCCTGGATTGTGTTTTTAAAAAAAGAATGCTGTTATGAGTGCTGCTTAAAGTTTTAAGAAGCTAGTCTAGTAAGCAGCAAAAATAATTTGATTTTGTGTAAAGTATTAAATCTAAAAATACTCTAAGGTGACTAGTTTTAAAAGTAAAATTTCAACTATATTTTCAAGCATCTCTCTCCATTCCAGACTTTTCTCTCTCCCTTTTGCTCAAAGATTAAGGAAAGAACAAATTTGCAATGAGACCACCCTACTCTTGTTTCTAACAGGTGCTGGAAGAAAAAAGTGAAAAAGAAAATAACAGTGGTGAAGTCAAGACTTGTAAGAGGAAAGCACATTCTTGGGCTGCATAACTTCTTAATCTTGGGATGAGAAAACAGGAGAGTGTGCCTGGGTTTGGGGAGGGCAGGGGTGCTCACAGGTTTCCTGAGCTTATTTCAATGATTCCCTTTTCTTCCAACAGTCACTAATTTAAATGTCAGAGAAAGGAATTTAGGTGAATCTTATGTTAAAGGAACAGTATTTGTAGGAGATAGGAAAATATGAATATGCATTGGATTCCTCTACAAACTGTAAACTGTAGTATAATTCAGAGCAAGTTTTCTAAGCTTGCTACTTTTTGTGAGGGTTTGTTCAGATGGAGGCATCTGGTGTATCAGAGCAAGAGTCCTCCTTGCCCTTTCCACCCTACGTCCTGCAAAAGGCACATTTTGTTAGAGATATAATACAGTTGTGAAACACAACTTACCATGTGCTTTTAGTTCCTCCTTTTACTCTACACAGCGTCTATTCACAATAGTGAGGAGTGTTAGAGAACATTTTGGTATTTATTTGTTTATAGTTATAACACAAGATAACCTGTTAAAGTGTGTATTTTTAAAATTCATTTTAAAAAAGTTTAAAGTAACTAACTATGCTTGAAAAAACACTTGAATTTGAATTACAGGTGCGTAACTGAGCTGTCTCCCACCACATGTCCGAGGAGGGCTCATCACACATGACACAAATCAGAATCAGAACATGTTACTGCACCTACTGGGATGAGCCGATGGTGTTCAGGATCGAGTAGGAGGCATGTCATTACACAGGTCTGCGTGGTAACTAGTCACTGGTAGACCTGTGTGAGGTCTGGTCTGCTGTCAGGAGAGGGAGAGCCTGCGCGCTGACGGCGTGAGTCAGACTGCACAGGTGCTCCGCTCAGACGTAGCAGAGGGCATTTGGTGCCAGAACGATGTGGTAAAAATGGGAGAAGGGAAGTAAAGTCCCCATCCAAAAGCCGACTGCTGGGATTCTGCTAAGACAAGATGGAAGGCTCCTGTCCTGCAAGCCGGAGGGATCATATGAAGAGTGAGCTTTGGTCACTGACTAAAAGACTCTCTCTTGCCCAGGGACAGCAACCTTTGCTGAGGCATTGACACTAGGTTTAAAATGTTTCATCTGGGCAAAACAAATCCAAGTGGGTTTTGCTAATACAAGAAATTAGTCCTAGGTTGACATAATTAGGTGCATTGTAATAGTGAGAAATGGCACTTATCCTGAGATGTTACTGTGCACGCAGCCCAGCCAAGGTGAAGCTGGTGGGCACAGGTAATACACACAATAAGGAAGGCACAGGCTCAGGCCTTAGGCTCTTTATGGTTGAACACGGGGTAGAGAGAAGTGAGGAAAGGAGGGAAAGTACTGCCTGCCTGTGGGCAATTTCCAGGCTCAGTAACCCTGCCTCCCAAAAGAAACTGGGTTACGATGGGGGAAGTGGGGGTTACAAAATAATAACCCTCCCTCTGGTTGAGCCTCACTAGAGCGTCCTCTCCTTTACTTGCCTTCTGTGGGGTATGTGGGACATTAGAAGACCGTGTGATCGAATTCTGTAATTGTCATGAATTTTATTGGGATATGACTTGATTTGACTTATCTAACAATCTTTTATTTCTTCTGTTTTCTGAAGAAGCTGACAAGGATAATTTGTGGAAAACTTTGTAAATTAAAGGTCTGAGAACTTGTGGGAGGGCCAGCCCTTTCCCACAGATTCCTCTGCATCGGTGGGATTTCTCCTGGATGCAGTCTTTTTCATGAAACATATCTTCTTACCTTGCCAATAGGAAAATGAGTTAGCTCTATGAGGTTGGGGAATGCACCTCAGATTTGTTTACTTTGCACAGAGATTCATGTACATTTTTGTTATTTAGGCATGTAAAAAAAAGACAGTGCAGATACTGACTACAAAGTTTAGGAAATGGAGTAAATCTAGCACAAAAGAAGCCATGGCTTGGCAGAGGCAGAAAATCCCATCTGGTGCTATGCCATGCCACCTAAAGTAAATGACATCTCTTTCTATCTTTAGAGTGTGGCGTGATCCCCCTGGCATGGGTGGGGGAGAAATTAACTCCCTGGAATGATATGTTGTTATGAAATACCGTTCATTTGACTGTGATATTTAGATAATATTATAATGTATTACTTATTTTTTAACTATTTAGATAGTAACAAAATGTTTATTATATGTAACTTTGAAATTTGAATGACAAAGATGTGATGTCGTTTCATGGTTTTATATATGTTTGTATTTGTATTTCTAATTCATAACTTAATTCAGCCTCAGATAAAGTACACCAATCCCTAAAAGATAAATAAAAGTTTCCTGTTGGTACCTGGGTTTCTCTATCTATAAATTACGATTAATACTCTTCCCTTATTTCTTTTAGAATGATTTAGGGACAAATATTTCCCAATATAAAAGGAAAAATTAATAGGCTGAGCACAAGATTCTGTTTATATTTTCTGAGCTTCTTAACAAGAAGAACCCCATTTCTCTGGGGATATGGATGGAACTCACATACACAATCAGCATACATAAGTGTATTTACTTGGTGATGTCAATAGAATCAAATGTGAACGTGTGTGTGTGCGTGTATGTCTGTGTGAATTGGGGTGAAGAATGATAGCAAAAAATGATGTCAGGATGTCCTTCTGCTGTTTAGGAATTTCCGTTATTTCTGTGTGTTCCCAGAACCACATTCAGCAGGCTAAGAGCCACTAGTGTTGTCTGTCTGTCTGGAGTTGGCTCTAGTGCTGTTAGCTCGATAAGTACCATCATATAGGATCAGTAAATATGAAAGATCAGTTCAAACAGAAAACCTTGTTTAACACGGAAACAACACTTTAATGAGATTTATTTTGTGTCAAATCACTTGTATTCAGACTCTTATTTCTGGTTTTGGTTTTATAGCTCATTTCCTTTGGGTGGTTATAATATGGTTAATATATCATGCAAGGTGAAAGATATTCATCTCTTGAATGTTCAATTTGTACCTGTGGAAAGTGTTGATGATCTTATCTGTAAGATGAGCAGAAAAGACTGTAGAAAATGTTGAATTTATCTGTATTTTATACAACGGCTCAAGGATATGTGGTTGCAAAGAGACATCTATTGGTCAACTTTGGAAGACATTGCTTTTTGTGTCCCTTCTTTTCTACAACTTTTTAGCAAGGTCTGCCACCTAGTGGAAAATGCATGATTTGATTAAATACTGAGAACATCAACCTTGCCTCATTTTGTAGTTACCCCATGTTCAGAACATTATTTAAATCTTGAATTTTTAATTTATTCTTAATTAAAAATGGCTTGTTTTTGTAGAAATACAAGTGATATTTATACAACAAATTATGTTGGCTTTATAAGATAGGTGAGTAAGGGAAATATGTGATGTTCATCAATCTGTGCAGTCATGAATACAGACGTAAGCAAAAATAGTAGCATTATAATTAAAACATACTAAGCATCTCAAATGACTTATTCCCTATCTCCTCATAATGACCTACAAGGTAGAGGGGTTTTAAAGGCCAGGAACAAAGCCTGAGCTCGGTTTTCCAGGGCCATTCAGAATGAAAAAGATGGAGCCAGGATTTCGACTGGGTCTGTCTGCCCCCAGGGTTTATGCACTTCATTGCAAGGCTCTCCTGCACTACTGTGGTTTGCCAAGGTAAGCTAAAGATGCTTAATGTCATATGGTCTGTAGAGTAATGTGTAATGGTGCAAGCTATGTTCTTCAATATTTAATATGAGCTGGCCACTGCATTAAGCGCTTCACGCATGTTGTTTTAATTAACCCCCACAAAGTAGCTAATCCTGCAAGGTAGATATTATTATTCCTATTTACAGATCAGGAAATAAAAGCACAAATGAAATATCTTGGTCAAATCACTCTGCTAGTAAGGAATAGAGGTAGGATTTGAATCTGGTATGTTTAATTTCAAATCCTACTTATTTCACCACTCTATGATTTTCCATCATAGGATTGGATTAGACTCATGACCAACTGAAAACATGACCTCTTTGAAAATTTGCCTTCTTACTTTCTTCTGCCCTTCAGAGAATCTTTACACATGCAGTTTATAGTCTATAGTGTTTGGAGCTTGTTTGCACTTCCCATCCCACTCACCATTATCTCTGCTCTGTGTCTCTTGTTTTGTTTTGTTTTGTTTTTAAAGATTTTCACCTGAGCTAACATCTGTTGCCAATCTTCTATCTTCTTCTTCTCCCCAAAGCTCCCAGTACATAGTTGTATATCGTGGTTGCAGGTCCTTCCGGTTGTGCCATGTCTGCGTCCGCGATCTGAACCAGCAAAACCCTGGGCTGCCAAATTGGATTACATGAACTTAACCACTGAGCCATGGGGCCGGCCCTTCCTTGTTTTCTGAGTAGCACCAGAGTCATGGTTGCTTGATTGCAGACTTGACAGTTTACCTCCAGGAGCTGGTGTGACTTCTGGGAAGGCATGGAATAAAATCCTAAGTGCTTAACTAGGTAGCTCTCATGGTCTTTTGGTCTGCCAAAAAAGGAGATAACCACTAATCATTAACTTGTATTCTATAAGAAGCACATGGTTTTTCAAAATTGGAAGTGATAATCTTCATTAATTCAGTCTTTAATGAAATTTAAGTGGGAAAAAATAAGCCCATCGATAAAGAATCAACATTTCCAAATATAATGGAGGAGTTCTACAGTCTGGAAGTATCTCTCTCTTTCTCTCCATACGTGTGTGTGTGGGGGGAGGCTATGGATGTGTTCGCATGTGTGATATCCATGTGTGTGTATATGTGCATGTATGAGGTGCTTGCCTTGCTCCCAGCATGAGCCTCCATTGGTTCATGTATGAGTGAGCATGTCTGGTAAATTTTGGCGTAGGTTGGTCTGCATTCATTTACAGAAGGACTTGAGACACTTCCTCTAAGAGAATAGGGAGTCAGGCCTACCAAGCCTGATCCTATAACAAACCCTGAGTATCCAAATAGGAGTGTTGCTTCTGAGTATAACACAGTGTCTATGGCTCCAGTATGTCTTTTTGGCTGAGTACCCTAAAATGCTGTGGAGAAGTGAACCTGAAATATGGATTTACTAAAATGCTGTGAGGCTTTAGAGGGTAGACAATATTGCTTTGGAATCTCTGTGGCAGAAGTGATTAAAAAAAAATGGAGAGACTGGCTTGTGAGAGAACCTCCCTTGTCTTCCAATGGAACCCTATAAAGTGTTGATACTTGAAGAGGTCGCAGGCATTGGCCTTAGTGGCAGCCAGGCCAACAGATATTGGTAGTGCCAAGAGATATGTGGGGCCCAGTGGGAGTAGAGGTGTTGCCCAATGAGAAATGAGGGCTTGCCAGATAATCTGGTTCTCAGCAAAGTAACAAGAGTGCCTTGTAGGGAAGCAGTTCTTCCTAGCAAAACAAAAGGTGCCTAGAAACCATGGCAACACATATCAGAGAGACACCCGGGTAAAGGAGGAAGAACACTGTATATGCTACATAGAAACTGAATAGTTGCCTCGTAGACCGTGAAGGATAGTTAGGATGACTTTCCAGGGTGCTCAGGTCCTAACTAAGTGGGAAGGAAAATGCGGTTGTCACTTAAATGCAAAGCAAGGACTAGTGAGGACAAGTGGCCAGTTTGCATGAGTGTGCTAAGATCACTGCCTGCATGGACCTATTAGGCAGAAATGCCCTCACTTAGCACCTTGCCTCTTTCTTTCCCTCAGACATCTGGACACATCTACATGGACATCAAAAATGAAATCCTTTGAAACAGCAGACTGTGAAACTTTCCAAGACAATTTAGAGAAGTACAGTCTAAATTACACCATGCTTATGATTATCTCCTTAATTTAGATCTGAGTTCTCCAACTTAGTGAAGTGTTTTCCAAAAGCACACCTCAGTCCTATCACTCAGAAAACACAAGGTCTGTGAGAGCTTCTCTGGCATCTGCATGTACTTTGTTACTTTTCTCTGCTCCAGAGACGTTGGCCATCGTCAGCCAGTTATACCTTTTGCAACCCCCCAGAAAAGAGATCAAGAACCTGATCTGGCAGACCCTTGTGGCTATCTTGATTCACCAGTGATGAACTATTTTGCCTGGATAGAAGTGTCATTTCATGTGCTGTGATTTTTCAAAGTAGACCTTTTCTTAAATTGTACCATGGTGTTTAAAAAGAAGCACACATCCCCCACAGGTAGAGTGAGATTTTCTAAAAGTGCTCTTTGGCCTGCACTTAAAAACGAAAGTCTTATCTTAAAGACAGTGTGATAATGGGAAATAAATATTGTGCTGAAGCATCCCCTCCTGAGCTTAAAAACCTGTCCTTGGATACAAACCTTTCGCTGGCACTAGAGGACAATTGGCCCCCATTGCCCAACTGACAAGTGAAGAAGCCGTCCCGTTAGCTGGCAAGCAGAAAAGTATTAAAATCTAACATTGAAGTCATTGTTAATCTAAGTCTGGCCAGCAGTTAGAGATGATTGGCTGATCACAGAAGTGTAAGCCCTTTTAGGAGCTGGGCTGGTGAGTTCCTTTGTCATTTTGTGTTCCCAGACGGGGATTCCTTCCTTCCCTCCCCAGCACAGCTTTACAAACCCAAACTCTATTGAGAGATAGAATTCATTATTCCACTTTCAAAGAGAAGCCTGAAGACACTATGAAATCATTTGAAAGTGATTATGGATGAAAGGGCATAATGAGAATAATCCTGAACCTTCAGGTTCTCTTGAATCTTTGGAATTACATTGACAATGAGTGAGTGACCATCCAGAACCAGTGATGGTACTTCAGAAAAGTGTCAAGGTAATTTGAGTCTTAAGAGGAAACTGAGACAGAATAAAATCATAGAATGTTAGACTTGGGGATCTTAATGATCTAGTGCAACACTTTCCCTTTATTTAGGCAGCCAGAGAGGGCAAGAAGGCTTTGCTCAAGGGTGTGAACCTTCTTTGCATCACAGAGGATTAGATCTGAAATGTGCTGACTTCTAGCAAAAGGCACTAGCAGATAGCCTCCAGGGTGCCCTACAGCAGGCCACCTTTTATATGCAAATTTAATTGCTCAGCTTCTGCAAACACTCCTTGAACAACTTTAAAGAAATCAAAATACAAAGAAGGAATAGTTCTCTATTTCAAAACTCCTGTGAAATTAGTACCCTATCCTACTCTGCCCTCCTGCTCCCATGAAGTGGTCCAGTTTAATGCCTAAGAAGTTTATTATGGACACGGTATCAGCCCTGAAAATTTAATTTTGGTTTTCATTCTTATACTTCTGTGCCTGGTGCAGAACCATGTCAGAAGAGATGCCCACATGCTATGTTGAAAATTATTGAACAGCAGATGGTACGTAAAATGACAACTGCACTTCCACCTTAGGAGATATCATCCTACTTATGGAAAGAAAATAACAGAAAGTACAAGATGTCTTGGTTTCAATATTTCAGGCCAAAGTGCAAAGGAAGACTTTTAACCCACACAACCCTAAATGGAATATCCTTCAATATAAGAGAGAACTTGTAAAAAGGATGAAAGTGTTCAACTTGGTTTTCCTGACTCCCGGTTTTGAGTTTTCTTCTTATGGCTAACTGAAGAGTGAATTCCCCTTGGCTGTAAGTTATGAGTGAGTGAGATTTTGAAACAACTTGTTTCATCTAATGAGTAGATACCATGAATTCTGAACTCCAAATATATGAGTATGGTGGTGTTCCCAAAGATTGAGTTGCAAGTTCTTTAGTTCCTGACATCTACTACAAAGCCACCAAATAAACCTGTGACCTAATAGGAATAGTGAACTTGCCAAGCATCTGTGGGACAAGTCCTGTAAACAACTTGGGCCCCCTCTTTGCCAAGTCCCTCCTGTGGAGACTGTTGGGATACCACTGTTGGGCACAAAACAACAGTCCTGACTTCTCCACATACAACAAAATTTCTCTCATTACTAAAGATGATAATGAAAATTTATCAAGTTGTGGTAAGGAAGAAAAAATGAAAGATCTTCACAGTAGCCGATATCTTTAAACATATAGGCTATGGCGAGGCAGCTTTGCATAGAGAGGACTGAGAGCCAAATTCTTCATGACATGAATCAAAGTGACACTTGTATCTATCAGAATAGAAACTTTATGCTGGAGGAAAATCACCCATAAGCCCCAGGGAAGTCACTGATTTAACACAATGATGTTGAAAATCAAGACTGCTCAGCACAGAAGGCATGGGTGGTGACAACAAGGATTAAGTGTTAGTGTGAAGTGGATCAGTGAGGCCTGTAAGGAAGGCTGCCAGAACACAGAACACAAAGGGAGCCCTTCCCTGGCTCTGCAGTTAATCTCTCTTCTGAGGACACCTGCTAGAAAGGTAGCTGAGCTAGAACACCTACAGATCTTACTCTCAAATGGCATGGAAATTGGGCAGCTGTAGAATGTCATAGATAAATTAATTTATTACTCAGTTGATTGTAGAAAACCAATTTGGAAGCTGCTCCTATGTATTGTATAATTATCTTTGAGATTAAGATTGAGCTGCTTTTTTTTTTCTTTGTACTCAGAATAGAAACGTTGGCTAATTCCACTAGCGGTGGGTCAATGGATTCCAAAGTGAATTAAAAAAAATAATAATCTCAAAACAGAGAAAGTGTTATGCTCTTCATCATCATCATCGTTTCCTCATAAGAGCACTTAAATTTATACATTTTCAGGATGTTTCACCAGATAAGCGTATAGTCAGTTCAGGTAGGTGAACGATTCAAATGAAGTATCAGCATCATTGTTCGAGCGTTTAGGGGAAAAAAGGCACATTTTTTATTTGGAAAGCACAACTAAAGATGATTTATTATAAATCCTTTGTTTAACATACAACTTATATTTTCTTAAACTGTATCAGCCTGCTTGTTTAAAAAGGGGTTAAATAAAAGCTCTTGAAGAGTAACTTTATAAAAAGGCTTTCCCTCTCAGTTTCCTCCCAACTCCTGCCTGGAGTCCTTAAGGGTGTCTCATCACTTATGCATCTTGGTGGCAGTGTTGATGTCTTTCTCCTCCTTTCCTGGCCCAGAGCTAGGCCTCCAGTAGCCACCATAGCTGCAGAACATGCTGTGCAAGTTGTCTAAGCCATTGCAAAACTTCCATGAGTTTCCTGAAGGGGGATATTCCCTCTGGCCTCATTTCCTATCTAAATGCAGACACATTTTGCTTAGACTTATGTGCATGCTCTGATGTGCTCCAGCCCTCAGCAGGGAGAGAATCTCTCACCCCAGACTTGTTCTCTTCTACTCTACACAGATTATTGAATACTGCAGCCACATGGCCTCAAGGTCTTACACAGCCTCACGCCTTTTACTTACACTTTATTTTAGCCTCCACACTGGGACCTAGGACTGAGAAAAGAGGTCATGGGGGCTTGCTGAGAGGACAATATAAATGACAAATACTGTGCTTAATGCAAAATAACCTTTCCCTTTTGACCCTGAACCAATTGTCTTCCGATTTGTGCCCATTGATTCTGTTTTCCCTGGAAGGCTACTTGGTCTTTTATGCAAATAAACACCTGATATGTGATCTCTCCTGGCCCAGCAGACATCTCCTAAAGGTTGAATGCAAGGATGATCATATAGATGATCATAACCTAGATTCTTGAGATAGAAATCTTGTTAAATACAGAATATGAAATTGAGAATTATGGCTAGTTGGTGACAGCAGCACCCAGAAGAGTAGACTTTCCCTCTGTCACATGCAAAAACACCATCAAGGATACTTCTGTTCCCTTCAGCTCTGGGATTACTGTGGTTTAAAAGCTATGGAGTGGTTTCTCCCTTCATTTTATCAATACTAGACATTCTGAAAGATAGTACAATTACCCAGATAGCCATAAAGTCATACGTAGAGGGCACTGCTTATAGTTTCTCCTAACCAGGGACAATACATAGATTTTTATATAAATTAGGAAAAGAGGAAAGTGCTATGAGATGACTGAAAAAATCAAGGAGTGAAAATAGGGGTGAAGGTGTACTGTTTCAGTTTTAGGTAGAAGTAATTATTCTTCAAGTTGCTAGGATTCCCAATTCTTTCTTTCTTCCTTCCTTCCACCTTCCCTGTCCTTTTTTCTTTGTTTCTTTGTTTGTTTCTCTTTCTTTATTTCTTTCTTTTTTCTTCCTTCCTTCCTTCCTTTCTTTCTTCCTTTCTTCCTTTCTTCCTTCTTTCCTTCCTTTCTTCATACTTAAAAGTACTTGCATATGTGTGTGTGTGTGTATATATATATATATATATATATACGTTCTTAATAAACACTTATTGAGTGCCTACTTTGAGTCAAGAATTTCACTAACTATATTTATGAATCTGATTTAAATCTCATAACAACTCTCTAAGACAGGTATAATTTATTATCTTACAGCTGATAACACTGAGACCTAGAATTCATACACATGACAGTTGTTCTAAGTCTACTGGTTTTTTAAACTGGATATTAGCAGAACAACCCTTTATTAACCTCCAATTATTTGTAAATCAGACAATAACAACCCTCATGCAAATTGGGGTAATTGTGTTTGGTTAAAAATATAATAAAGAATAGCATGTTGTAGTGTAAGTGCCCACTAAATTATGCAGTTTTAGAGTTCTGTAGTGATTGCAGACTTTGAAGTTTGACAGATCTGTATTTGAATGATGACTAGTGTTATTTAGCAGCTGAATACCTCAGGCTAATGATTTAATTCCCATTTACTCAATGGTAAAATGAGAATATTGATGATTGTGTTCCAGAGTTGTTGTAAGGACTTCAGCTGATGCATGCAAAGTGCTAAATGTAGTACCCAGCATAGGGCCGTAATAGAAAGAACTATCCTTCATTAAGTGCTTACTATGTGCTAGATACTGTGCTAAGCATTTTAACAGGTTTTATTTTATTTAATCCTCTCACAATCTCTTTAATGCAGTCCTGATAAAAATCAGCATCTTGCACATGAGTTACCCAAGTTCACAACCCTTAGGTCCTATAGACAAAAATCAAATCCCTTAGTCTGACTCCAGAAGCCACTATCTCATCTATTGCCCTAGTGCTTCCCCTACCATAAGACCTGCTAGCAGAGGAGTCGAATTAATTATAGCTCTTATTGTTAGTGATCACATAATACAACACCCTTAAATAACATCATTTTTTGTTACAAAAACATTTTTAAAAGGAACTACACTGGCAATTTAAACATCCAACAGCAGCAATTTTATTTCAGAAAGGTGATTGTTGACCTTTTAGTGCCATGATTTTAAGGTGACCCTTAGTTACTTTCTGTTTTGTCTTGCTTTGAAGCATCTTAAGACAGGTTGCAGAAGAAGCAGTTCTGGGGCTTCTTTTATTTATTTTTTATTTTTTTCATAGTGGAAATTTATTTGTTTACTTATTTATTTTTTTAATTGCAGTAACAGTGGATTATAACATTATATAGCTTTTGGATGTACATCATAATATATTTTGAATTCTGTGTAGATTACATCATGTTCACCACCCAAAAACTAATTATAGTCCATCCCCTCACATGTGAGCCTAATCACCCTTTTTGTCCTCCCCGTTTCCCTTGTGGTAACCACCAATCCAATCTCCAATGCTATGTGTTTGTCGTTGTTTTTATCTTCTACTTAGGAGTGAGATCATACGGTATTTGACTTTCTCCCTCTGACTTATTTCACTCAGCATAATACCCTCAAGGTCCATCCATGTTGTCACAAATAGCCAGGTTTAATAATTTCTTATGGCTGAGTAGTATTCCGTAATGTATAAATACTACATCTTCTTTATCCATTCATCCCTTGATGGGCATCTAGGTTGCTTCCAAGTCTTGGCTATTGTGTATAATGCTGCAATGAACATAGGGGTGCAAGTATCTTTATGACTTTGCGTTTTCAAGTCCTTTGGATAAATACCTAGCAGTGGGATAGCTGGATCATATGATAGATCTATTCTTAATTTTCTAAGGATACTCCATACTGCTTTCCATAGTGGCTGCACCAGTTCGCACTCCCACCAGCAGCGTACAATTGTTCCCTTCTGTCCATATCCTCTCCAACATTTGTTGTTTCCTGTCTTGTTAATTATAGGCATTCTGACTGGAGTTTTGCAGTTTTGATTTGCATTTCCCTGATAGCCAATGACGTTGAGCATCTTTTCATATGCTTGTTGGCCATCTGTATACAGTCAAGTCGCGAGATACAAATTCAAAGTACAAAAATCAGTTGCATTTCTATACACTAACAATGAAGTAGCAGAAAGAGAAATTAAGAATACAATCCCATTTATAATTGCAAGAAAAATAATAAAATACCTAGGAAAAAACTTAACCAAAGAGGTGAAAGATCTGTACATGGAAAACTATAAAACATTGTTGAAAGAAATCGAAGAAGACACAAAGAAATGGAAAGATATTCCATGCTCTTGGATTGGAAGAATTAACATTGTTAAAATGTCCATACTTCCTAAAGCAATCTATAGATTCAACACAATCCCTATCAAAGTTTCAACAACAGTTTTCACAGAAATAGAACAAAGAATCCTAAAATTTATATGGAACAACAAAAGACCCCGAATAGCCAAAAGATTCCCGAGAAAAAAGAACAAAGCTAGAGGTATCACACTCCCTGATTTCAAAATATGCTAAGAAGCCATAGTAACCAAAACAGCATGGTACTGCCACAAAAATAGTCACACAGATCAATGGAACAGAATCGAGAGCCCAGAAGTAAACCCACACATTTATGGACAGCTAATATTTGACAAGGGAGCCAAGAGCATACGATGGAGAAAGGAGAGTCTCTTCAATAAATGGTGTTGGGAAAACTGGACAGCCACATGCAAAAGAATGAAAGTAGACCATTCCCTTACACCATGCACAAAAATCAACTCAAAATGGATTAAAGACTTGAATGTAAGACCCAAAACCATGAAACTTCTAGAAGAAAACATAGGCAGCACACTCTTTGACATCAGTCTTAGCAGTATATTTTCAAGTACCACATCTGACCAGGCAAGGGAAACAAAAGATAAAATGAACAAATGGGACTGCATCAAACTAAACAGCTTCTGCACAGCAAAGAAAACCATCAACAAAATGAAAAGACAACCTAACAATTGGGAGAAGATATTTGCAAACCATATATCAGATAAGGGGTTAATATCCAAAATATACAAAGAACTCATACATCTCAACAACAAAACACCCAACAACCCAATCAAAAATGGGCAAAAATCTGAACAGAGATTTCTCCAAAGAAGATATATGGGGCTTCTTTTAAACAACGTCCTGCCTCAACTCTTACTGCTATTGGTTCTCAGGTTGGTGTTATTTATTGCTCTACGGGAGGGCAGTGGATCTGAGCCAAGATAAGGTATTGAGACCTTCTGTCACTTCCCAGCCACAATTTAATAGTACAGTACACCCTTGTTACTACATGACTCATCCACAGATTTAGATACATTGCTAGTCAACCTAAGTCTTCCAAACATAACAAGGACACCTGCCAAAGCCTCACATAGCATGACTAGTGTATATAGTACATGTATTAGTTCTATTTCTTGGGACTAGAGTTATAAAGTATGAAGATGCAATAAGTCTGAGTGTGTTACTTGAGCAGAGTTTGTTACACTGTCATGGTTTAAATCAGGGATCGAAGAGCATATGATTGGGGTAAATGGAGCAGGGGAGAAAGATTTAATTTTCCCTCTATTCTTACTTTCAATGACAGCTGCCTGGAATTTATATATTTTATACACAGAGGTGTATGGGAATTTAGAAAACTTGATTTATGAGGCCAGCCCCGTGGCCTAGTGGTTAAGTTCATTGTGCTCCGCTTTGGCAGCTCAGGTTTGCAGTTTGGATCCTGGGTGCCAATCTATACCACTCATCAGCCATGCTGTGGTGCAACTCACATACATAAATAGAGGGAGACTGGCATGGATGTTAGCTCACGGTGAAACTTCCTCAAGCAAAAAAAAAAGAAAACTTGATTTATATATTAGTTCATTGGTTACCCCACCAATTTATTTGTGCATTTTTATTAAATGCTCAAGATGTCCAAGAACATGTCTTAGACACTGGGGAAACCATGGTGAGCAGAACACTCAGAGCCCTGATCTCATGGAGCTAACAGGTTAGAGGGGGGGAAGGTTATTTATTGCCTCCCAAAATATGAACTACAGATTACAGCAATTGTAATGGGTAGAGGATGCTACAAAATGATTTAACTGGAAACCAGTCCTTCTTGGGAGTCAAGATACTTCTATGATGATGTGAACTGAACTGAATTTAGAGTGTTGAGTAGATACTAGCTAAGTGAAAGGAGGGGAAAGGGAGAAAGATATTCTAGGTAGAAGGAATAATACACGGAGGGGAACCTGAACATCTGGAAACCAGAAGAGGTCCCTGTGTTAGGACAGAACGGAACAGAGGAAGGTGTTGCAAAATGAGGCTGAGGAGAGGCTGAGTCGCAGGCTATTTTTGGATATGCTAAAGATATCATCTTTATTTGAAGATAAACAGGAAGACATTGGAGCAAATTTTGTGTGTAAATATGTATGTTGACATTTCTTAAAAATATAAAATACTTTTTAGAAATAAGCCACCTTTCAAGCAGTCTAGCTTGATTAAAAATGAAAAGTAAAAGGTTTCATCCTTACTCTTCATCCAAATACAGTGCCATGTTTTTGGGAGCATCAGTATTTATTCTTTCTATATATTGTTGGAAGTTCTCTCCATGAGTCAAATAATATTCCTTGATTTATCAATGTTAAGCAATATCCATTGGCTCCACGCCAGGAGATCTGGAACTGAAAGGGCAGGGGGTTGCTTTCCTTTCTTCCTCAACCACAAATTTTTGGTGTCAGATTTTAAATTTTCATTCTTTAGGTTTATTTTATAACTTTAAGTTAGAAACAAACACAATCTTGATTTCTGTAGTTCTATAGTAAAATGTAATAATAAGTAGAGTGACTCATCTCACTTTATTATTCAAAATTGTTTGAGCTATTCTAGGGCCTTTCCATTTAAATTTTAGAAAAAGCTCTTCTGTGTCTATCAAAAATCTTGCTGGAACTTTAAAAGGAACTGCACTGAACCTATAAATTAATTTGGGCAAAACTGACATCTTTACTATATTGAGACTTCCAATCTGTGAACATGCTGTGTATCTCTATTAAGGTCTTCTTGTGTTTGCTTTGACCCTGAAAATTAGACACAATTATTAATATTGTTTTATGAAATTAATTGTTATGTATATTTACCCAAATGTTTACAATTACTTTTGTGGTAATAATGAAGATCCCCCAAATGAGAAAAAACCAAGGCTTTTTAGTCAGAGCTTGCTTAGCAAGGGAGTCAGCCACTATCACTTAGATTTGACCAATACTCAAAGGCAGGAAAGGGAGTGGGAAAGTTTCATGGTGAAAAAAGGAAGGTTCAAGTATTCTCTGATTGGGAGTTGTTGGAGGAAGCTGGAGGTAGGTTAACTAGAAGCAGGATATGTTGCATAATTGGTTTGAGGACCAAATTTGGCTTTCTCTATTTGGTCCTGAGTTGAAAGTTGGGGTGGGGAGTACAGAGTCTGCAAATAGGGTCTGGGCAAATTTCTGCAGAGGTTGTTTTTTGTTCTAGGAATGTTGCTGGGGAGATGGTGGGTCAGGATTCCAAAGGCATGTATGGTCCAGATATTGTCTGTTTGTATATTTACTCTCTCATTGTGTTCCCTAATTTTTCTTGTATCTTAGAACTTTCCTATGGAATCATTACTTTCTTTTTCTTTCTTTCTTCGACATTTTTATTGAGACTATGACAGTTTACAACCTTGTGATATTTCAGTTGTACATTATTGTTTGTCAGTCGTGTTGTAGGTGCATCACTTCACCCTACATCTTTAACTTCAACATATGAGTGGAGTCATACAGAGATTGTCTTTCTCTCTCTGGCTTATTTCACTTAACATGATACCCTCAAGGTCCATCCATGTTGTTGTGAATGGGACGATTGTAACCTTCTATATGGCTGAGTAGTATTCCATTGGATATATATACATCACATCTTCTTTATCCAACCATC
The DNA here is from genome assembly GCF_021613505.1 of Equus quagga. Taxonomy (NCBI): domain Eukaryota; kingdom Metazoa; phylum Chordata; class Mammalia; order Perissodactyla; family Equidae; genus Equus; species Equus quagga. The sequence continues at coordinate 49,363,817 of NC_060282.1, forward strand.
AGTTGATGGGCATGTAGGTTGTTTCCACTTCTTGGCTATTGTAAATAATGCTGCAATGAACATAGGGGTGCATGGGACTTTTAGATTTGCTGATTTCAAGTTCTTTGGGTAGATACCCAGCAGTGGGACGGCTGGGTGATATGGTATTTCTATTTTTAATTTTTTGAGGAATCTCCATACTGTTTTCCAGACTGGCTGCACCAGTTGGCATTCCTGCCAGCAGTGTATGAGGGTTCCCTTTTCTCCACAACCTCTCCAACATTTGTTACTTTTTGTTTTGGTTATTTTTGCCACGCTAATGGGTGTAAGGTGATATCTTAGTGTAGTTTTGATTTGCATTTCCCTGATGATCAGCGATGATGAACGTCTTTTCATGTGCCTATTGGCCATCCATATATCTTCTTTGGAGAAGTATCTGTTCATGTCTCCAGCCCATTGTTTCATCTGGTTGTTTGATGTTTTGCTGTTGAGTTGTGTGAGTTCTTTATATGTTATGGATATTAAGCCTTTGTCAGAGGTATGACTTGCAAATATTTTTTCCCAGTTAGTGGGTTGTTTTTTTGTTTCAATCCTGTTTTCCTTTGCCTTGAAGAAGCTCTTTAGTCTGATGAAGTCCCATTTGTTTATTATTTCCATTGTTTCCCCTGTCTGAGAAGACATGGTGTCCAAAAAGATCATTTTAATACTGACGTCAAAGAGTGTACTGCCTACATTTTCTTCTAGAAGCCTTATGGTTTCAGGTCTCACCTTTAGGTCTTTGATCCATTTTGAGTTTATTTTGGTGAATGGTGAGAAAGAATGGTCAATTTTCATTCTTTTACATGTGGCTTTCCAGTTTTCCCAGCACCATTTGTTGAAAAGACTTTCTTTTCTCCATTGTATGCCCTCAGCTTCTTTGTTGAAGATTAGCTGTCCATAGATGTGTGGTTTTATTTCTGAGCTTTCCATTCTGTTCCATTGATCTGTGCACCTGTTTTTGTACCAGTACCATGCTGTTTTGATTACTGTAGCTTTGTAGTATGTTTTGAAGTCAGGGATTGTGATGCCTCCCGTTTTGTTCTTTTTTCTCAGCATTGCTTTAGCAATTCGGGATCTTTTGTTGCCCCACATGAATTTTAGGATTCTTTGTTCTAATTCTGTAAAGAACGTCATTGGGATTCTGATTGGGATAGCGTTGAACCTGTAGATTGCTTTAGGTAGAATGGACATTTTAACCATGTTTCTTCTTCCAATCCATGTACATTGAACTTCTTCCCATCTCTTTATGTTGTCATCCATTTCTTTCAGAAAGGCCTTGTAATTTTCATTGTATAGGTCTTTCGCTTCCTTAGTTAAGTTCACCCCGAGGTATTTTATTCTTTTTGTAGCGATTGTGAGTGGTATTGTGTTCTTGAGTTCTTTTCCTGTTAGTTTGTTATTAGAATATAGAAATGCTACTGATTTATGCAAATTGAATTTACACCCTGCCACTTTGCTGTAGTTGTTGATTACTTCTAAAAGTTTTCCAATGGATTCTTTGGGGTTTCTGATATATAAGATCATGTCATCTGCAAACAGCGAGAGTTTCACTTCTTCCCTCCCTATTTGGATTCCTTTTATTCCTTTCTCTTGCCTGATTGCTCTGGCCAGGACCTCCAGTACTATGTTGAATAAGAGTGGTGACAGAGGGCATCCTTGTCTGGTTCCTGTTTTCAGGGGGATGGCACTCGTTTTTTTCCCATTGAGTATGATGTTGGCTGTGGGTTTGTCATAATACGGCCTTTGTTATGTTGAGGTAGTTCCCTTCTATGCCCATTTTGTTCAGGGATTTTATCATAAATGGCTGTTGGATGTTGCCAAATGCTTTCTCTGCATCTATTGAGATGATCATGTGGTTTTTATTCCTCAGTTTGTTGACGTGGTGTATCACGTTGATTGATTTGCGGATGTTGAACCATCCCTGTGTCCCTGTTACGAATCCCACTTGATCATGATGTATGATCTTTTTGATGAATTGCTGAATTCTGGTTGCCAAACTTTTGTTGAGAAGTTTTGTGTCTATGTTCATCAGCAATATTGGCCTGTAGCTCTCCTTTTTCGTGCTGTCCTTGTCAGGCTTTGGTGTCAGGGTGATGTTGGCCTTGTCAAATGTGTTAGGAAGTGTTCCATCCTCCCTAATTTTTGGAATAGCTTGAAAAGGCTTGGTATTAAATCCTCTCTGAAAGTTTGGTAGAATTCCCCAGGGAGGGTGATTGTTGATGTATGAGGGCTTAATGCTGTCATTCTGTCACTCATTTTCCGGTTTTCCTGCATTTCTTTTGTTTCTCGTCATGTGTGTTTTGGTCTACCCATTGATTACTGCAGTTTCTTATGCGGTGCTTCTTAGATTTTTCCTTATTTATTTTTTGTGTCTCTGTTCTGCTTTTTAGTTCAGTGGCTGCCCTGAAGTTTGTATTCAGAATATGGTGCATAACATGGTCCATTTTCTGATGGGCTCCTATTTCCTTAGTCTAAACTGATTCAGTCCCTTTCCTCCTCCCCTCCTAAGTTATAATTCTCATCTCTTATTCCAACTTGTGTTGTGAATTTGTGGTTAAAGTGACAAGAATGTCTTTGTTTTTGGTGTTTTCCTTCCCTTTATCCTAATGCTATAGTTGAATATTTGCTATCCTATTCTGATTCTATCTGTCTCCCTACTCTTTGTTTTGTGACCCCTTTCTCCCTTTTTTTCTTTTTCCAGATATGAAGGTCTTCTTGAGGATTTCTTGTAGAGGGTGTCTGGTCACTACGAAGTCCCTTAGCTTTTGTTTGTCTGGGAAAGATTTAATTTCTCCCTCATATCTGAAGGATATCTTTGCTGGATAGAGTATTCTTGGCGGAAGATTTTTATCTTTTAAAGTTTTGAATATATCACTGCATTCTCTTCTAGCTTGTAAGGTTTCTGCAGAGAAATCTGCTGAAAGTCTGATAGGGGTTCCTTTGTAGGTTATTTTCTTCTGCCTTGCTGCCCTGAGCATTCTGTCTTTGTCATTCATTTTTGCCAGTTTTACTACCATATGCCCCGCAGTAGATCTTTTTACGTTGACAAATCTAGATCTGAAAGCTTCCTCCACATGCATTTCTCTCTCATTCCCTAGATTTGGGAAGTTATTTCTGCTATTATTTCTTTGAGCGTGCTTTCTCCTTCATTCTCTTCTCTTCACCATCTTGGATTCCTGTAATGCTTATGTTGCATTTCCTGACTGAGTCAGATATTTCTCAGAGACTTTCGTCATTCCTTTTCAGTCTCAGTTCTCTCTCCTCCTCTGTCTAGAGCAATTCAACATGTCTACCTTCGATTATGCTGACTCGCTCCTCTGTGATGTCCACACGAGCATTGAGGGAATCCGTATTTTGTTTTATCTCTTCCATTGTATCTTTCATCTCTAGTATTTCTGATTGATTCTTCTTTATAGTTTCAACCTCTTTTGTGAAGTAGCTCCTGAATTCGTTGAATTGTTTTTGTATATTCTCTTTTACCTCCTTGAGTTTTTTGACGATAGCTATTCTGAATTCATTGTCGTTTAGTTTACTTATTTCTGAGTCCTCAGGACATAATTCTGGATATTTATTGTTTTCCCTCTGGTCTGGAGTTTTGATGAATTGCCTGATGCTGGAAGTATGGGTTTTGCCCATTGTGAGATTATTCGGTTGCAGTTACAGCCTATTGCCACTGGATGGGGGTCGAGAGCTGTGTATTCTGAGCCCTCTTCCTTCTAGCCGAGTTGGCATGGCACAGGCTGGGGGCCGTTTTCTTTTGCTCACATTCCCCGGTTTCCCAATCAGCTCTTGCTCTCTGGTCTCCTGGAGTCTTGGCTTGATGAGGTCACCCTGCACGAAAGCTTTCACCCCATTAGAAGGCTTCCCTCTAGGCTGCAAGGGCGCTAGGGAGTCCTGGGTGATCCTGGGGACGTGTGACCCCTCCCCCACTCCTTCCCTCACGGGGCCTCATGGGACAGCTATCCCAGTCTTCAGGGGAGGGAACGAAGTTCTCTCGTACCCTGTTCCAGCTCCTCCAATGGGTGCTCCAGCCACTGCACCCTCCACCATTTGCATGCTGTGAGTCTCTGAGCATTCCTGTGCTATTAGGATATTTTTTGTTGGAGTATGGTTGCTCCTTTTTTTTTTTTCTGGGGAGAGAGTCCTGAGAAAGCTCACTCTGCCATGATGCTTCTTTCTTCTTCTTAAGAGCATTGTAAAATAGCTCATTTTTAAGCTTTCTTAGCAATATGAAACATATTTCTTACCTGAAAAATTCATTATTTTGCCCTAATTCATAAAAGAATACACATTATTTCCTTTTGCTTCTGTGTTAAATTTGATCTTCCTTTTCTAGTTTCTTAAATTATAAACATATTATTGGCGTAAAACCTTTCTTCTCATGTAATATAAGCATTTAATGCTTTAAATTTACCTCTCAGTACTGTTGTAGCTGCATCTTACTCATTTTGATTTCACGTATATTCATTATCATTCAGCTCAAAATGTTTTCTAATTTTCATTGTGATTTCTTGTGTAACCCATTGGTTATTTTTTCTCATGTTTATTTTCCTAATATTTGGGATTTTTCTGAATATGTTTCCCTTTTGAACTTCTAGTTTAATAGTTGATGGTCAGGCTTCAATCATCTAAAATGATTTTTCTTTGTGAAGGAGTCTTCACGTGCACTTGGAAATAATTTGTACTTTTCTATTGTTGGCTGGAGTATTCTATAAATGTCAACTGAGTGAAGCGAGTTGATTGTAGTGTTCAAGCCTCTATATCCTTAGTGAATTTCTGTTATGTTTTCTATCAAATTATGGAAGAAGAGTTTTGGAGTCTTCACTGATATTATGGATTTCTCTCTATCTTCTTTAACTTCTACCACTTTTTTCTTCATGTATTTTGAAACTCTATTATAAGGTTCTACATTTAGGATTTTTATGTACTCATTGTGAATTGATGCCTTTATCTCATTAGAAAGTCCCTTTTTATCCCTTTCTTTTGATTGGTATTTGCCTAATCTATCTTTTTACATCCTTTTCTCTTAACTTATATGCATCTTTATATTTAAGGTATCAGTGAAGTTCTTGCTTTCTTATTCAATCTGCCAAGGTCTACTTTTCAGGTCAGGTTTTTAGTCCTTGAACATTCAACACAATTTTGAGTTTATAATTTGAATTTTAATCTGCCATATTGATATTTGCTTTCTACTCTTGTCCTTTGTTCAATTGTCATACTTTTATTTCTGTATATGCTTACAATACATTATTATTGTTTTTTCCCTTTAACTGTCAATTATATTTTAAGGAGATAAAAAATGAGGTAAAATTGTCTTTTATATTTGCTCCCATATTTATACTTTCCTTTCATCTGGTACCAAGCTCCTGCTTGAGGAACTCCTTTAACATTTCTTGTAGTGCAAGTGTGATGGCAAAGAATTCCCTTTCAGACTTTGTTTCTTGTAAAAGTCTTTATTTCACCTACTTTTTTTTCTCCAGGTCCCACCATTGTTTATTGAGTGCCTGCTATGTACTGGACATTCTACTAGGGGTTTTCCATCTGTTAACTCAATCAGTTTTTTAAATTCAGGTATAATGACATATAAAATTATATTAGTTCCAGGTGTAGAACATAACGATTGAATATTTGTATATATTGCAAAATGACCACCACAATAAGTCTAGTTAAAATCTGTCACCATGCATAGTTACAAAAATTTTTTTTCTTGTGATGAATACTTTTAAGATCTAGTCTCGTAGCAACTTTCAAATATGCACCACACTATTATTAACTATAGCCATCATGTTGTACATTATATGCTCATGGCTTATTTATTTTAATAACTAGACATTTGCACCTTTTAACCTTCTTCACCCACGTTGCCCACCCCAACCCCCTGCCTCTGACAACCACTATCTGTTCTCTATAGCTATGAGCTTGTTTTTGTTTGCTTGTTTGTTTTTAAAATTCCACATATACCTGAGATCATATGGTATTTGTCTTTGTCTATTTGACTTATTTTGCTTAGCATAATGCCCTTAGGTTCCATCCATGTTGTTACAAATGGCAATTTTTTTGTTGTTTTTTTATGGTGAATAGTATTCCATAGTCTATATATATATACACTACATTTTCCATATCCCTTCATTCATTGATGGACACTTAAATTGTTTCCATATCTTGGCTATTGTAAATAATGCTGCAATGAAAATGGGGGTGCATATATCTTTTTGAAGTAGTGTTTTTGTTTTCTTCAGATAAATATCCAGAAGTGAATTTGCTGGATAATATGGTAGTTCTATTTTTAATTTTTTGAAGAACCTCTGTACTGCTTTCCATAGTGGCTGCACCAATTTACATTCCCATGAACAGTGCACAAGGGTTCCCTTGCCAACACTTATTATTTCTTGATTGGCCTGGAGCTAACATCCACTGTCAATCCTCCTCTTTTTGCTGAGGAAGATTGTCCCTAAGCTAACATCTGTACTCATCTTCCTCTATTTTATATGTGGGACTCCTGCCACAGCATGGTATGATGATTGGTGTGTAGGTCTGCACCTGGGATCCAAACTGGCAAACCCTGGGCTGCCAAAGAAGAACCTGTGAATTTAACCACTATGCCACTGGGCCAGCCCCTATTTCTTGTCTTTTTGATAATAGTCATTCTAACAGGCAGGCGTGAGGTAACATCTCATTGTGGTTTTGATTTGCATTTCCCTGATGGTTAGTGATGTCGAGCATATTTTCATGTACCTGTTGGCCATTGGTATGTCTTCTTTGGAAAAATGCCTATTCAGATCCTTTGCCTGTTTTTTAACTGGATTGTTTGGGTTTTTGCTATTGAGTTGTATGGGTTCTTTATATATTTTGGATATTATCCCCTTATCAGATACATGATTTTAAAATATTTTCTCCCATTCAGTAGGTCATTTTTCCATTTTGTTGATGATTTCCTTGCTGTGCAGAAGCTTTTTAGTTTAACATACTCCCACTTGTATTTTTGCTTTTGTTGCCTTTGCTTTTGAAGTTAGATCTAAATATCATCACCAAGACTGATGTCAATGAGCATATAGCCTATGTTTCATTCCAGAGGTTTTGTGGTTTCAGGTCTTACATTCAAGTCTTTTATCCATTTTGAGTTGATTTTTGTGTATGGTATAAATAGGGGTCCAGTTTCATTCTTTTGCATATGCTTTCCTAGCACCATTATTGAAGAAACTGTCCTTTCCTCATTGTATATATTCTTAGCTCCTTTGTTGTAAATTAATTGACCATATATGAATGAGTTTATCTCTGGGCTCTCTATTCTGTTCCATCGATAATGTTATCTGTTTTTATGCTAATACCACACCAGAAGTGACTGCCCCTCAGGTCTCACTGGCATGGGCACATGGTCTTCTATATCCCAAGAATATGTCTGAGCTTTTAAAAGTAGTCTTTGAACATCTCCTTTCCTGGATCATCCTTTTAAATTTTTGGCTCTGCTCTTGTTTTCCCAAACTGACATCACAGCCTTAGGCAGCCACCATGTTAAACAACTGCAGTTGATTATTTTCAAAAATTGTCCTGGGATAAAGATTTTCAAAGGGGCAGAGCTGTGAATCAGATGGAGCAATGAAAGCACTCTGTTAATGTGGCTTTTCCAGGAAGCTTCTGGACAGGTCTAATAGTGGCAATACGTTGGGGATGGGGATTTTTGAGGAGCTCCAAACCTGATCTGCTCCATCCTGTGCTGCCGGGCTGCTAGTATTTTTGTTTTCTTTAAAAGAATTTTTTTATTGTGGTAAAATCTATATAACATAAAATTTGTGATTTTAATGATTTTTGAGTATACAATTCAGTGACATTAATTACATTTACAATGTTGTACAACCATCATCACTACCTGTCTACCTGTTTCCAAAACTTTGACATCTGGGTGATTTGAATCTTAAATATCTTTTAATCTATTGGCCTTCCTCTTCTCCTCTCTGTTTTTTCTGGTATTTACTTATTGAAGAAAATCAGGTCATTTGTATTATACAGTTGCCCACAGTCTGGAATTTCCTATTTTCATAATTGTGGTGATGTTTAGCATGTTTCTCTGTCCTCTGAATTTCCTGTAAATTGGTTTTTGGATCTAGAGGTTTTATTAGATTGCAGTTAATATATTTTTTTGTTTTTTGGTAAGACTATTTAATGTAGGGTTTCAAGGACTTCCATCAGGAGGCATATAATGTCTGGTTGTTTCTCTTTTTGCGATGTTAGCAGCCATTTATGATCATTGTCTAGATACTTTATTTATTTATTTATTTGGTGAGGAAGACTGGCCCTGAGCTAACATCTGTTGCCAATCTTCCTCTATTTTGTGTGTGGGATGCTGCCACAGTGTGGCTTGATGAGTGGTGCATAGGTCCATGCCCAGGATCTGAACGTGCAAACTCTGGGCCACTGAAGCAGAGTGCATGAACTTAACCTCTAGGCCACAGGCCTGGCCCATGTCTAGATCCTTTATTTTTCAGGGGTGCAAAATGGTGGTATTTGAATTCTTTTATTGCTTCTTTTTTAAGATTACTAAGGATTAGGTAGAGGGGAATGAAAATAGAGCAACTTAAAATGCCATAATCCTCACTTCTCTGAGGTTCAGTAGTTTTTCTTGAATATATGCTCTTCAGATTGTTGTATGCACTTGGTTGATTTTCAGAGTTCTGTAAAAGTTGATTTTGTTAAATTATCTAGTATTTTAGTTGCTTTTATGTGTAAACATATTTATTGAGGTCCACACTTCTCCATTCCAGGAGTTCTGCCCATGTGTAGCTTTTAAATACAAACTAAACCTATTTTCTTACCAGTGTATTTAATATTAGTAAGCTGTGTCAAGCGTTTCTATTACATTTAGGATCCACACATGTTTAAAAATAAAGGTCACAGCTTAAAATCACAAAACTGGAAATCTGAGTAAACTTAACCTTACGAGACACCTTCTTTTAATATGGGACAAGTAAATACAGGTTGCAATATGATCAGGAAAGACTAAGGAGGATTAACATAAGGTGAACATGAAATGAAAAAAATGGAGCAATTATAAGGTGAGCAATGCAAATGCAAATTGGTTGAATGTCAAGAAAGTAGATCATTCGGAATTAGTTGACAGGAAATAAAAAAGAACTCTCTCAAAATATTATATGATAGCTCTCAAAATACATTCAATGAAACAATGGAGGGAAAACAAAAATTGGAAAGAAGAGGGGAAATTGAAGCAGAATTATTTCAAATTGAGAAGAATAATTGATCATGAAATACAACATGAAGATGCAAAGAAAAGGAGTTTGAATACCTTTTTTTTCCTTGAGGAAGATTAGTCCTGAGCTAACATCTGTGACCATCATCCTCTGCTTTATATGTGGGACACCTACCGCAGCATGGCTTGACAAGTGGTGCATGGGTCTGCACCTGGGATCTGAACCAGTGAATCCAAGGCTGTGAAAGTGGAACATGTGAACTTAACCACTGTGCCCTTGGGCTGTCCCCTTAAATACCTTTTTAGAGAGGTAAAAATTCTGAATTTAAATAGAAGGGGAAATCGAGGAAGAAAATGCTTCTGCATAGCCCTAAAAAATTAATATGGGGACCAGACTAACTTATCTTCATCTGTTACTCTGACTCATTTAAATCATTTTCCTACCCCTAACCATTCTTATTTCTCTTCATAATCTTGTTTCTGAAACTAGGAGGGTAATCTGTTGGTCACCAAACATTTGAAATCTCAAAAGGATTTAGAAGAAGATTTGAAATCCCTAAACAATGCAAATGTCTGTGAGATCATCTATCTTAAGTACATCCAACATAGCCTGAAATTGATAGGCTGGGCTTAGGCATCCCTTCTCTATATCACCAGACATGTCCTACCAAATCTAGAAGGAGTTGCATCGGGGGTAGGGGAATAAGTTCATGAGTAATAACATGTCATTCACCTCTAGAATCCTATGTTCAAGGCCCCTGTGGCTGCACACACTTGACCATATCTTTATAACCTCATTCTGTCATCAGGGGACGTTTGGCTCAGGCCTCCACCCTGCCGTGTGACTGATGTAGTATCCAATTGTGGGCCTGCTCCATTGGAGCCAGCTCTCAGCCCAGCAATACAAGAGGGTTATATGAGAGCAGTGAAATCTTTTGGGAACCAGGGTAGGGAAGAGTCTACACAAGGCCTCTGTACCTTGTCAGGCTGAAATGATATTTCAGGAGGACAAAATAACAGCTCCAACTGATCTCAGGGATAAGTAAGAATAACAAAGTCCATGAACAACACAGCCATTCCCCACAGCAGGAGCAATGCACCTTAGTTCACATCCCCCAGGGCCATGCCTGCAGTCACAGGAGTGCCACAGAAATGTGCTTTTTATAGCTTGTCTGCATGAACATGAAAGAGCGAATATGAAGAACAAAGCAAACACGGAGAATCACTCACTCTGGCTCATTCACTCCTTATTTGAGAAAGGGAATAATGACCTTTTCATGACTATGTACCTTCTATAGGAACCTAGCATTAGGTAAAATTCCAAAAACTGTGTCGTATTATCCTTAATATATTTTATAACTCTGTAGAAGCAGTTTAAAAATAATAAATTGCTTTGTTACTTGTCTAAACACCAATTCTTAAGAAATATATAATATTCTACAATAACTAGGGAGCTTCAGTTATGACTGTTTAGTGATAGTGGCTTATCTGCTTTACTGCGTGTGACAATACAATTCATTTTAATATTTTGACTCCTGGCAGATCATTTTCACATGTGATTAAAAAATTTAGACAACTTTCCAAAGTAAAAAGACTAAAATTACCTTACTAACTATCAAAACAGCGATTCTTTGGTGTAAGCACCAATAATGCTATTGCCCAACAGGATCTCCTAGGGCTGATGTGAAGTTAATCAGCAAGTGAACATGTAACATAAGTTAAGGGAGGGTTTTTCTGTTTAAGTGCATTGACTGAAAACACTTTGATTTTCACTATCATTTTTTGTATGGCTTTTGAACTTATTTACCTAAAATAATAGATTTTTTTTCCTTTGGTGAGGAAGATTGTCCCTGAACTAACATCTGTGCCAATCTTCCTTTATTTTTTGTATGTGGGATGCTGCCACAGCATGGCTTGATGAGTGGTGTGTAGGTCTGTACCTGGGATCTGAACCCATGAACCCTGGCCCACCAATGCACACTGTGTGAACCCAACCACTAGGCCACCAGATTCCTTTTTTTTTTTTATTTAAAGAATTTAATACTCTCAAGAATCAGTGACTTGGGAATATACTTAAATTATCTTTTTTCAATTAGCTTAGACATTTAGCCTGACAATCAATAATTAAACAATTATATTTCTGAGTTTATTATTAGGAGTCATTTCAAAGATAATGCTATTACTCTACACAAGTGCTTCATGAGCATAAAAATTAATAAAAAATTAAGAATTGCTTCAACAGAATTCATTGCTTTTCTGAAAGCATCCTACCTGATAACCTTTAAATCTTTGATCGGAGCACCCACAATATCATTTTGACTGATCCCTTCCCATTCCCCACCCACAACCTTTTCTCCAATCTTCTCTGAACCATAGAAGGCTAGCCCATGTGGAATGCATTTCTCAGACTTCTGGCTGACCAGGTAGGAGGTAGTAGATAGGCAAGCAGGAGAAGTAAAAGCCAAATGCTGGATTATTCCATGCATATGTGGAAGATAAAAACAACAACAACAAACAAACACATAGATACAGAGAACAGATTGATGGTTACTAGAGGGGAAGGGAGGAGGGGAAGGGCAAAAGGGGTAAAGGGGGACAGAATGTATGATGAGAGATGGAAACTAGACTTTGGGTGGTGAACATGATGTAGTCTACACAGAAATGGAAATATAATGATGTACACCTGACATTTATATAATGTTACAAACCAATGTTACTTCAATAAAAATTAATTAAATAATAAAAAAAGAAATCCAGGTGTTTCTTTTCCTCTACATTCTCGCTTCACAATCATGCCTCCTGCTGTGAAAGAGGGTCTTGGGACAGCCTCTTCTCCAGAGTTCCAAATCCTACTGGGTTTCAGTATTTCTGTTCCTTCCCTTGTCCCTTCAGCTCCGAGGATGGTGACAGCTTCCTGCTCTGCTAGTCTCTGTGTGCCTCATCATCTCTTGTTTGGTCCTTTACTCTACATTTTCTCTGTGAGTTTCCTACTTATAAGTATCTTCATTGGAACATTTGGGGTGAAATCCATTTTCTGTTGGCACTCTGACTCATACAACATCTATTCACTGGCATGTCTATCTCGTTACTCTTCTAAAATGTCCTTGGAAACAGAGGACTTATGTATCATTCAGGATAGACCAGCTCAAGCTGTGGTGAGAAAAAATAATAAAGTTTTAAAACCACTAAATATCAGTAGCTTAAAACACAGAGGTTTATCTTTTGCTTATGTTAAATGCTCATTTTGAAGAACTATCTCTAGGCCAGGGGGTGAGGTGGGGTAGGGGATGTCTTTAGTCCTTATAGACTTTCAGGGTCCCAGTTGCATGGCAAAGAGAAAGGGGACTGAGAGCTCCAGGGGGCTTTCATGAGTAATTAAATGTTCTGGTCTGGAAGTGACACACATCAGGGCCCCTCACAAACATTTGGCCATAGAACTAGTCACATGATATCACCCAACCAAAAGAGGGGCAGGAAATTCAATCTTATCATTTTTCCTGAGGACTGAAAGCCAAACGTATTTGGCAAATAGCACTAATTACTAATAAATCTGTCCTGTCACTACATATTCAACTCACTATCCCTCCCAAAGGCAAAATATTCTCATCTCTTCCTAAGGGACATCCCAAGGCATGCATCACATCAAAGTCAAGGCTTTCTGGATAGTGGCTGAGAGACTCTAGTCAGGTCTGGGTGTGACCTTTCTCTTGGTCTGCAGACCAATGAACTGCCCCTTCAAATATCTGATACAAATAGTGGAATAGCGGCAGGAAAAATGACAATAAGCACTCATCTCATTTGACAAAAGGGAGAATGAGGGACACACAATGGTCACTGGTCAAAAGCAATTCTAAATGTTCACGGGAAGACATTTTGAAGGCCCCTCACCAGGGATTAAGATTGTTCCTTGGCCAGGCTTTGTTTTATTCCTAGAGCCCCTTGATCTCCATGGTCTTGGCCTCACCATGGGAAAGTCTTCCTTTTCAATATGCTCCTTGGCTACATCTGAAATGGACATTGGACAGACTTCCTCCCTGGGGACTGAGCAGCTTTCCAGGCCTACTTCTTGCCCATAGAAGGCTAGGAACCAACGGTTATTTTAATTCTTATATAGTCACATTCTCTTTTAGTCTTGGCTAATGATTTCTTTAGACAGCAAAACTCTCAAAGACTTGGGTAGCGTATGATATATTTGATTCCAATCAACTCTACATGTCAATAACCACACCCACAGTTACTTCCTAGACATACTTTTTAAATTTGCTATATGTCTCCACTTTCTAGCTTCATGTTTTTCCTTCTCTCAATTTTAATTCTGACTTTGGAAGCAGAGCCATACAATTAATCTTATTTCCTGAGACATTTTGTCCTCTTGAGAAGATTTATTTGGTGCCACCAACATTTTAATTGATCATTGCTCTACAATACCTCATTCCATCCTGATATTTTAACAGAACATGGGTATCTATGCATTGATATATTTTTAATGTTTGTAAAATGTTCCACAATCTAGATTCATCTGATGATTCAGATTAACATTTTTGGTAGGAATATTACAAAGGTGATTCATCTTCCAACTGCATCAAATCAGGAGGTACAACATATGTTTGTCTCATTAATGATACTAAGCTTGATTGCTTAATAATCATTTCACCATTTTAAAAACAGCTTTTCATATGTAGATACCTGTAGGGGATACTTTGTGTAAGGTGTAGTGGAAGAAAACTTTTCTCTCTACCCTCTTAGTTTCAATAGCTGGGGTCTGTGAATCAAACTGATAAAATACAGACCAAGAGAAAAAGACAATTTTAATCATGTATGTACACAGAAATTGGAGTTCACACAGAAAAAAAAAATATGGCTCAACAAGGCAGCCAGAATTTGAGGGTTTACATACCATCTTAGGCTGACAAAGGCAAAGGAGTTGTGGACTTCTGGTAGGGGAGCAGGAGGAAGTCATGGACAGGTGATCAGGAAATTTGTGGTAAACAAGAATGTTTTAGTCAAGTTTGTTACATAGATTTAAGTCTGTGCCTTCCCATTCAAGAGTTGTTAAGAGTCATCCTCTTCCTTCTTAGTACAGAAGAGGGAGACCCTTTTATAAATGGAAATTTCCTTTATAATTGGAATTTCCCTTACAAAAGAAAACTTATGCTCTGTTTTTAGAGTTTCTCCTGCTTTCTCAAAATAATTAGCTCAAAATAATCCTTATGCCAAAAGGCATATTTTGGGGTGGCATATTCTGATCCCCTTCAAGGGAGTCTATTATTGATTAAAGGATAATAAAAATACTCTGTGAGTGGGTTCATGTGTGCATCAGCCATCACAGATCATTTGTGAGCAATTGATGTAGGATAATCTTGGCTGCAGTGACAGCTTTCCTGCTTGTGTCTCTCATACCCCTCCAACAGGCAAGTCAAGGTATATTCCATGACAGGGCAGGGTCCCACAAGAGGAGGTTTAGGTACACAAGTGCTTTTCCAAGCCTCAGCTTGGGTCTAGTTTGCTATGGTCTCATAAAACACAAAAGTAAAATGGTGGACATATCTAACTATATTAGTACTAACATTAAATATGAATGGATTAAAAAATCTAATCAAAAGGTGGAGATTGCCAGAATCAATGAGAAAATGTTTAACTACATGTTCTCTATAGAAGACACACTTTAGATTCAAACATGCATATATGTTGAAATTAAACAGGTAGAAAAAACTCACATGATGCAAACAGCACCCATAAGAAAGCTGGAGCAGCCACATTAATATCAGATAAAATGGACTTTAAAAGAAATGTTATGGGAGATAAAGAGAGAAATTTTATTATGATAGAAGTGTTTAATCCACTGGGAAGTCATACGAGTTATAAATATATGTGCACCTACCAACAGAGCCTCTATAGATGCAAGGAGAGCACTGACAAAGTCCAACACCTTATGACAAAAACATGCCACAAACTAGGCAGGGAAGGGATTTTCCTCAACATCTTACAAAAAATGAAAAAACCCACAGCTAGCATCATATTTAATGATGAAAGACTAAATGTTTTTTCCCTAAGATCAAGAGCAATACAAAGACATCCACTCTCACCACTTCTGTTCAACATTGGACTGGAGGTTCTAACCAGGAAAATTAGGCAGGAAAATGCAACAAAAGGTATGAAAATTGGAAAGGAAGAATTAAAACTATTTCTATTTGAGATGGTATGATCTTGCTCATAAAAAATCCTAAGGAGTCCACTAAAGATAATAGGAACTAATAAACATCTTCAGCAGGTTTGCAGGGTATAAGATCCATATACAAATATCAGTTGTATTTCTATATTCTGTCAATGAACCATTTGAAAATGAAATTAAGAAAACAACTTCATTTACATTAACATCAAAAAGAAAAAAAACTTCGGAATAAATTTGACAAAACCTGTATAAAACTTTCACTCTGAAAACTACAAAAAATTGTTGAAGGAAATAAAAGCCCTTGATAAATGGATAGGTATTTCATTGTAGGATTGAAAGAAATGTCTATTTGTATAAGATGTCCAGGAAAATATTTAAAGACAGAGTAAATTTGTGGTTACCTTGGGCTGGAGGGGTTAGGAGGAAATGAGGAGTAAATGCTAGTGAGAATAGAGTTTCCTTTTTGGGTGATGACAGTGTTCTAAAATTGACTATGGTGATGGTTGCACAACACTGTGAATATACTGAAAACCATTAAATGGTACACTTTCAATGAATGAACTGTATGATATATAAATTAGGTCTCTATAAAACTACTATATATATTTTCCTATATTATAAAATTTGGTCACTCTAAAAATTTTTAGTAAAACAATGTTATGTGTAAATAAAAGCACCTTTGAATATTTGTATATAGGGTCAAAAACTCATGGTGAGAAAATGTTTATTTTATTTAAAATTCTGTTGAAAATTTGGAAAATACAGGAAAATTAAAATAAGGATGATAAACATTATTTGTAATTTCTCTCTTCTGTTATTCTCTGTACTTCCCAAAATAAACTCTGTACTTCCCGAGATTAGGGAGTTATCCTGCCTCAGAGAGTTGATGTTTAAATTATTTTTTTCTTAATATATAAATGAATTTAGGAACAAATGAAAAGAGATTTGCAAGTGAGATAACACCACAAATCACAGCTATGTAAGCAGGGCAGGAATTGATGAAAATAAGGGACAAGTGGCATTTTAACAGATCCTTGAAGGATACCTATAATCGTGACTATAAAAAATATCAGGTAATATTTATTGATAACATATCATATGATAGGTGCTCTGCTATGAGCACCACCCATAATATCTAACATAATTCTCATTTTAACCCTTGGAGATGGTTATACCCTCTATTCATATAAGGAAAATGGGGGTTATAGATGGTGCAACTGTTAACTGTAGGATAGAATCCTATTGCGTCACACAGAAATAGGAGTGACTTAACAATCAAAAACCATTTAGGAAAAAAATGAGTCATTTCATCAAATTCTTTACTTCATTTTGGGTCACTTATAAAGCTAGAAGCCGAAGACAAAGTTTTGTCTATCTCTGTATCTGTGGGTCTATATCTATCCATACATCCATTTACTTTCCTTCCTAAATTCATAGATATTTAAAACATAAGCTTTATTAAATCATCTAGGATGTATGGCATATATAACTCCATTTTGCTTCTTTTGGAAAAAGCCTTTGCAGTATGAAACTAAAGACTCAAGATAGAATCCTATTTGTGAATATTATAGTTGAGTAAAGTTCTAACCAAGAGAATTTGTTTATTTGTACACTTAAAAAGGTAAGAGAGTACTGATTAAATAAACAATTAATGGTGACTTTTTTAAAGCTGTAATGGTGTATATGTTTCTGTGAAGTAAGTTTTGGAATGGGAAAAGAGCCTAAATTACATATTTTTGCTTTCTCATAAGGGATATCTTCTAGGAAGAACCAACAATGAGCACAATTAGTTATCTATGAAACTTGTAGATTTGAAATTTGAAAAAAATTCTATTACTGGTGGATTATATGCTATGTTTGTCTCACTGTCTTAAATTGTTACTGCACCACAAAATCGTGATATAAAGTCACTCTCAACTCTGCTTAACAAAAATTCATGATAGGTCAGGCCATAGGTTTGGCACATGAAATTCAGAGAAAGATTCACAAAGTTTTACTGCTTTCAAGGATCCCATCCTCTAGAAGAAGCACGGGTAAAGAAGCACACAATAATGCCAAAAATTCAATTGGCCTGAAATCTTTAATAGGCCAAATTCTAGAATGTGAAAATGTTATATAGGATCCAGACTTGCTTTTAATATATATGATAGCTATGTGTTGCCTATGCAGATTACAATACTTTAAATCACCAAGGTGTATTTCTCAGCTGAGGACCATATTTTCAAAAGGAACAAAGTTGTGTTTTTTAAAGTCACCTTAGAAAAGTGGATAACAAGAGTACAATAGGAGTGACATAAGCATCATGGCCCAGTGAGCTTTCCTGGGACTCTTTCCTCTCCAACATAAAACAAAAAAGAGCAAATATACTCCAACAGAAAATATCCAAATAGCACAGGAATCCTCAGAGATTCACAGCATGCAAATGGTGGAGGGTGCAGTGGCTGGAGCACCCATTG